>NC_057801.1:86231256-86504611 GCF_018294505.1 Triticum aestivum | reverse complement strand
TATATTCAACTGAAGACAATCGACAGAAATAGTGAAGACATTTCAAGTTGAAGAATTTGAAAAAACTGAGGAATTTCAAAAACGAAGAAAAACTCAAATTGAAGATTTTCAACTTTGGGTGGTGGCGTAACCCACCGTATAAGAAAGCTGATTTCAGACACCGCGTACAATTGTCATAGGGCTCTGAGAATCAATTTCTTCATTAATTTCTTCACACTTAGAGGGTTAGTCTTCATTGATTGAAGAAAAACGTTACTTCGTGTGTTGCGCATCTAAGTCATCAAGTCATCATAAGTGTTAGGATGAGTGTCCTATTTCAGAGAACATTCAAAGATTCTAGGATATTTAGCTCACACCGCAACTTGCTAAATCTCTTCTCATCCAAGGGCTTAGTGAAAATATCGGCTAGCCGATCTTCAGTTCTTGCATGGCAGATGGAGATATCGCCCTTCAACACATGATCGCGAACAAAATGATGATGAATCTGGATGTGCTTTGTCTTCGAGTGCTGAACTGGGTTGCGAGAAACCTTGATTGCGCTCTCATTGTCGCAGTAGAGAGGCACATTCTTCATGTTGATGCCATAGCCCTTGAGAGTTTGCTTCATCCATAATAATTGAGCACAGCATGATCCAGCAGCAATGTACTCAGCTTCTGCAGTGGAGAGAGATACGCAGTTCTGTTTCTTTGAGGACCAACAGACCAAAGATCGTCCGAGGAAATGGCAAGTGCCTAATGTTGACTTGCGGTCCACGCGACCGCCAGCATAGTCAGAGTCTGAATATCCAACGAGATCAAATGAAGAGCCCTTGGGATACCATAATCCAAGTGATTGTGTGTGAGCTAGATATGGAAGAATATGCTTCACAGCCTTATGGTGTGATTCCTTCGGTGTAGCTTGAAATCGGGCACACATGCAAACACTAAGCATAATATCTGGCCTAGATGCACATAGGTACAATAAAGAGCCAATCATGGAGCGGTATACCTTTTGAGCGAAGTCTTGACCATTTTCATCAGTGCATAGATGGCCATTTGTGGGCATTGGAATTTTGACCTCTTTGCAATCTTGCATGCCGAATTTCCTCAATACTTCTTTGAGGTATTTCTCCTGCGATATGAATATACCATTGCGCTGTTGATGAATTTGAAGACCTAAAAAGAATTTCAATTCTCCCATCATAGACATTTTATATTCTTCACTCATCATATAGGCAAATTCATCACTATAACGTTGGTTAGTACATCCAAACATAATATCATCGACATATATTTGGCACACAAACAGTTCACCATCATAAGATTTAGTGAAAAGAGTTGGGTCGAGTGAACCGGGTTTGAAGCCATTCTTCATGAAGAATTCCTTCAAAGTGTCATACCACGCCCAAGGGGCTTGCTTGAGGCCATACAGGGCCTTGTTGAGTCTGAAGACTTTGTCGGGATTCTTTTGATCTTCAAAACCTGGGGGCTGACCAACATATACTTCTTCCTCAATCTTACCATTGAGGAATGCACTTTTCACATCCATTTGTTGTAAGATGATATTATGATGGTTAGTGTAAGCAAGTAATATGCGAATAGCCTCAAGTCTAGCAACAGGTGCAAAAGTTTCATCGAAATAAATTCCTTCAACCTGTGTGTAGCCTTGAGCTACAAGCCGTGCCTTATTCCTCACCACAAGGCCATGTTGCGGTAGATCCACTTTGTGCCAATGATGTTGTGCTTGCGAGGATCTGGACGTTTGACCAGTTCCCAGACATTGTTGAGCTCAAACTGATGTAATTCTTCTTGCATAGCTTGAATCCACTCAGGCTCCAGAAAAGCTTCATATACCTTAGTGGGCTCTACGATAGAGACAAAAGCAAAGTGCCCACAAAAGTTAGATAAATGTGAAGATTTTGAGCGAGTGAGAGGACCTGGTGCTTCAATGTCATCAATGATCTTCTCAATTTGCACTTCGTTAGCAATGCAAGGATGAGTGGGTTGTCTTCGAGGAATTTGATCAGCATTCCCTTCAGGAGCATTTTCTTCAGCACCATTTTCTTTAGGTGCGCCATCTCGGCAATCATCACGATCAGGAATGAACTCTTTAGCAGATTCTTCAGTAGGAATGACATCCTCAGTAGCCTTGAACTTGATAGAATCTTCAGGTGCTGATTCATCTATCACAGAAGGTAGGTGCTCTCTTTGCAAGCCATTAGTTTCATTGAACCGCACATCTACAGTTTCAACAACTTTGTGAAGAACATTGTTGAAGACTCTATAGGTGTGCGAGTCCTTTCCATAACCAAGCACAAAACCTTCATGTGCTTTAGGTGAGAATTTAGATGTGTGATGAGGATCTCTAATCCAACATTTAGCACCGAAGACTTTGAAATAACTCTCATTTGGCTTTTTGTCAGTGAGGAGTTCATAAGCAGTTTTCTTGAAGAATTTGTGAAGATGTACCCTGTTGATGACGTGGCACACAGTATCGATTGCCTCAATCCAGAAGCGACGAGGCGTCTTGTATTCATCAAGCATAGTGCAAAGCTATTTCAGCGAGGGTTCTGTTCTTGTGCTCCACGACGCCATTATGCCGAGGAGTATAAGGAGCAGATAACTCTTGAGTAATACCAAGTTCATCAGGATAGCCATCAAGACCGGAATTCTTGAACTCGGCCCCGTTGTCAGTTCGGATGTGCTTGATCTTCACACCAAAGTTGGTTGAAGCACTCGAGGAAAATCGTTTGAAGACTTCCTGCACTTCATGTTTGTAAGTGACAATGTGTACCCATGTGTAACGAGAATAGTCATCAATAATAACAAAGCCATATAGATATGCATCATTTGAAATAGCAGAATAATGATTACGACCAAAGAGATCCATGTGAAGCAATTCAAATGGACGAGTGGTAGTCATGACAGTCTTCGCTGGATGCTTGGCCTTTGTCATCTTTCCAGCTTCACAAGCTCCGCATAAATGATCCTTGAGGAATTTTACATTCTCAATGCCAATGACATGCTTCTTCTTCGCAAGCGTGTGCAGATTCCTCATGCCAGCATGACCAAGTCGTCGATGCCATAGCCAGCCTTCTGAAGCTTTTGCAAGTAAGCATACGGCTGGTTGTGGTCCTGTAGAGAAATCAACAATATACAGATCTCCTCTCCTAAAGCCTTCGAAGACTTTGGAATGGTCAGCTTCCATGATCACAACACAATGATATCTTCCAAAGACAACAACCATATCGGGATCACAAAGCATTGAGACAGACATGAGGTTGTATCCTAAGGACTCGACAAGCATGACTTTGTCCATGTGTCGATCCTTTGAGATTGCAATCTTACCTAGGCCCAATACCTGACTTTTGCCTTTGTCAGCGAAGATGATATGCTTCAGATGTGATGGTGATAAAGGAGCATCCATCAATAGATTCTTGTCACCCGTCATGTGATTTGTACATCCACTATCGAGGACCCACTCATTTTCTTTGGGCTGATCATCCTGCAGATGAATTAGTGCAGCTTACGAACTCATATACTTCATCAGTGAAGAATATGACATCAATATCATCAGATAGCACAGATAAAACAGTATGAGGACGTGAGAAATGAAAATTCATTTCTTCATGATTAGCCTGCGTGCTTTCAGGCATTGTTCAGGTCTCCAGCAAATTCTTTAGTCATTTTGAGCACGTCTGGAGACCTGACCCTGCATAAGAGATTAGTTCTTTTTCTTCACTACCCACATCTGAAGGGGTGGCAAAGAATTCATCACTCTGCGAGCACTATATGAGAAAGGTGGCATAGAAGCTAGTCCGCTTCGTTTCACATAAGAGTGGTTAGGGTAAGCATATGAATAAGCAGAGAAATTCTTCGAGGACTTATGAACATAATGATTTTAAGAATAATGCGCATATTCATAGCCCTTAGCTCTACCCTGCGAAACAGAAGGGTTAGCACGATGATGATCATATGAGGACTTTGATCCACTTGAGGAATTTGATCCATGTGAAGAATTAGGTCCATATGAAGAATTGGATCTGGGGTTCCTTTTCTTCACAGGTGGTGTCATGAGGACATTCACCTCAAGACTTTCAAGACAACTTTTGGTAAACTAGTTTTTCTTCATAGGGGAACCGTTCCTGCAGTTAGTGCCAACATATCTAGCAAATACTTCACCATCCTGATTTTTGAACAGTTTATAGTTAGAGTCAAATGACTCATCAGAAGAATGAGGAGATTCACATGTAAAGCCAGATAAGTTGGATGGATCAACTGGAGGTCCTTTTGCAGCAACCCATGATGTTTTGGGGTACTGCTCAGGCTTCCAATATGTTCCATCAGCATTGAGTTTCCTCTCAAAGGCAATACCCTCTTTCCTAGGGTTTTTGTCGAGGATCTGCTTTTTGAGCACATCACAAAGAATCTGATGCCCTTTGAGACTTTTGTACATGCCTGTTGTGTTCAATTCCTTCAGCCCTGCATCATTAGTAGTACTAGCAATGTCCTCAGATGAGGAATTAGTGATAACAGAGACAAGTGAAGAATTTGTAACATTTGAAGCATTTGAACATTCAGGTGAAGAATTAGTAGATTCACGTTCAATGCACTTTAGACATGGGGGAACAAATTCTTCCTGAGTAGCGCTGATATGTTGAGCAAGTAATGAATCGCGCTCCTTCTGAAGATCTTCATAACACACTCTTAGCTTCTCAAGATCTTGCTTCCTTTGAAGAAGTTCATAGGAAAGCTTCTCGTGATCAGATGAGAGAGTGTTATGACGACTTTGAAGGTTGTCAAACTTAGACTGAAGTCTCTAAAGATTTTCAGTTAAGTCTTTAGTGCGGTCCATTTCATCACCCAACATATCATCACTTTTGTCAAGCATGTTTTGAAGCTTTTCAATAGCCTTTTGTTGTTTCACATCAATCTTAGCAAGTTTAGAGTAGCTAGGCTTAAGATTTTCATCAGATTCATCCTCACTTGATTCAGAGGAGGGGTATTTAGTTACCTTGGCACCCTTTGCCATGAAGCAATAGGTGGGAGCGTAGTCATCATTGCCTTCATCAGCATTGTTGATGTTGCCATTTTCTTCAGCATTGAAGATAGACTTGCTGACAAATGCAGTAGCAAGAGCTAGACTTGCCACACCAGATTTAGACTCCTCGGATGCCTCCTCTTCCTCATGATCCTCAGATTCAGCCTCAGAATCCATTTCCTTGCCAATGAATGCCCGAGCCTTCTTGGAGCTGCTCTTCTTGTGAGATGAAGACTTTGAGGATTTTGATGATGAAGACTTTGAAGATTTCTTCTTCTTCTTGGCGTCATCAGTACTGTAATCCTTGTATTTCTTCTTCTTCAGTTCCTTGTCCCACTGAGGATAATCTTGAATGTAGTGACTAGGCTTCTTGCATTTGTGGCACAGCCTTTTCTTGTAGTCACTGGATGAGGAATCATTGCTCCTTGAGTATTTTCCAAAGCGATCACGTCTTGAGAACTTCTGAAATTTCTTCACGAGCAGTGCTAGTTCCTGGCTCGGTTCTTTAGGATCACCAAGGCTGCTGGTAGATTCTTCTTCCTCAGACTCAGAGATTGCCTTGGCCTTCAGAGCACGTGGTTTGCCATAGCTCGGACCATAGAGATCTCTCTTCTCAACAAGATGGAACTCATGAGTGTTTAGCCTCTCGAGGATATCAGTGGGATCAAGTGACTTGTAATCACCACACTCTTGAATCATCAGTGCCAGAGTGTCAAATGAAGAATCGAGCGGTCCTAGCAATTTCTTCACCACCTCATGGTCGGTGATGTCAGCAGCGCCAAGCGCTTGAAGCTCATTTGAGATATCAGTGAGGCGATCGAAGGTTTGCTGAACATTTTCATTGTCGAGTCTTTTGAAGCGGTTGAAGAGAGTCACGTTGAGTTGAGACTCCTTCATTTACTTTGGAGAGCCTATCCCAGATGAGTTTAGCAGTTTCCAAAGCGCTCACTCTACCATACGGCCCTTTACTCAGATGGCCACATATGATATTCTTTGCTTGAGAATCGAGTTGCTTGAATCTCTTTACATCAGCAACATTCAGAGAAGGTGTGACTAAGGGAACAACATTTTCCACAACGTACCAGAGATCATTGTCAATTGCTTCAAGATGCATTCGCATCTTATTCTTCCAGTAGGGGTAGTCCGTGCCATCGAAGGTAGGACACCCAGCAGAGACCTTGATCATACCTGCGGTCGACATAACTAGAACTCCAGGTGGTTAAATCAAAATCACACAGAACAAGGGAGTACCTTGCTCTGATACCGATTGAAAGTGCAGTGGAATAAGTGCTCAGAAAGGAACATAACAGAACACAGGCATAGTCATCATGATGAAATGAAGACAAGCACAGAGTACAGAAAGCGTAAACACAGGATAACACAAGGAAGAAGACGAACAAACTGAAGAAATAGAGCTGAGGAAATTGATGAAGTCTTTAGTCAAAGTCTTCAAACAGATATGAACAGGCACACAACAACATACATGAGGAATTTAAAGAGTTGAGGAAATAGAACCAGTAAGCTCGGTGAAGACAATGATTTGGTAGACCAGTTCCAACTACTGTCTCAGTTGTGCATCTGGTTGGAGCGGCTGAGTATTTAAACTCGAGGACACCCAGTCCCGGACACACAGTCCTCACCGTATTCTCCTTGAGCTAAAGTCACGCAGACCTCGCCCAGTCACTCGTGGTAAGTCTTCAAGTGACTTCCGAACCTTCACAAACTCGGTCACTCGGCGATCCACAATTCCTCTTGGATGCTCTAGACCTTGACGCCTAACCGTCTGGAAGAAGCACAGTCTTCAAAGGAAACAAGCATCGGATCCACGCAGGATCAATCTCTTCAGTGATGCCCAATCACTTGGGGGTTTTGTAGGTTTGGGTTTGGGATTTCCTCACTTGATGATTTTCACTCAGAAGTCCTCGGAGGATGGGTTGCTCTCAAATGACAAGTGTCAGTTTCTCTCAGAGCAGCCAACCAGCCAGTGGTTGTAGGGGGTGCTATTTATAGCCGGGGAGCAGCCCGACATGATAAGACATAAATGCCCTTGTCTAATATGACCGTTAGGTGGGTAGATATTTTGGGACAGCTGGCACGTAGCACAGCAACGGTCGGAATGTTTGGGGTTCGAATTCCTCAGGGCTATCATGTTCCTCACTTGGTAGGCAATCCGCACTAGCGAATTCCTAACTCTTCAGTCAGGACAAATTCCTCAGAGACCAGAAGAACTTCATCTCTGTCACTTAAGAATATGACTGAACTGTGCGAGATTTCCAATGGCTTCACTCGAAGGGATTGGTAGGTGTAGGATTTGAGTTGAGCATCACATGGAAATTTCTCCTTAGTATTTCCTCGACCCCCTTTACCAGTACGGTGTTTCCTATGACTCAAGAAAGAGAAAATGAAACTATGAAAATAAAAGTCTTCACGCTTCATGTTCCTTGAATGATAATTAAGTCTTCAAGGTCACACCAATTTATTCACTTTCAAAGTCTTCAGAAAGTCTTCAGAAATCCAACGTCTTCAGTCGAAGAACTTCATTTTTAGGGGTCGACTTTCACTGTAAATATCAAACTCCTCGTAGACTTATAGACCTGTGTACACTCAAACGCATCAGTCTCTTAACCTATAAGTCTTCAATACACCAAAATCACTAAGGGGCACTAGATGCACTTACAATATTTAGTAGCAAAGTAGTATGATAGTAATGGTAACAGTGGTAAAGATAAAAATAGCAAAAGTAATATTTTTGGGTTTTGTAGTGATTGTAACAATTCAACGAAAAAGTAAATAAGCGAAGCACAAGATGTGAAAGCTCGTAGGCAATGGATCAGTTATGGATAATTATGTCGGATGCGATTCCTCACGTAATAGCTATAGCATAGGGTGACACAGAACTAGCTACAATTCATCAATGTAGTTAATGTAGGCATGTATTTTGAATATAGTCATACGTGCTTATGGAAAAGAACTTGCATGACATCTTTTGTCCTACCCTCCCGTGGCAGCGGGGTCCTAGTGGAAACTAAGGGATATTAAGGCCTCCTTTTAATAGAGAACCGGACCAAAGCATTAACACATAGTGAATACATGAACTCCTCAAACTACGGTCATCACCGAGAAGTATCCCGATTATTGTCACTTCGGGGTTGTTGGATCATAACACATAATAAGTGACTATAGACTTGCAAGATAGGATCAAGAACACACATATATTCATGAAAACATAATAGGTTCAGATCTAAAATCATGGCACTCGGGCCCTAGTGACAAGCATTAAGCATAACAAAGTCATATCAACATCAATCTCAGAACATAGTGAATACTAGGGATCAAACCCTAACAAAACTAACTTGATTACATGGTAAATCTCATCCAACCCATCACCGTCCAGCTAGCCTACGATGGAATTACTCACGCATGGTGGTGAGCATCATGAATTTGGTGATGGAGGATGCTTGATGATGACAATGGCGACGAACCCCCCTCTCCGGAGCCCCGAACGGACTCCAGATCAGCCCTCCCGAGAGAGATTAGGGTTTGGCGGCAGCTCCGTATCGTAAAACGCAATGAAACTTTCTCTCTGATTTTTTTCTCCACGAGACGGAATATATGGAGTTGGAGTTGAGGTTGGCGGAGCTGCAGGGGGCCCACGAGATAGGGGGCGCTCCTAGAGGGGATGGGCGCGCCCGCACCCTTGTGGACAGGGTGTGGGCCCCCTGGTCTTGATTCTTTTGCCAGTATTTTTTATATTTTCTGAAACTTTTCTACGAGGATTTTCAGGTCATTCCGAGAACTTTGTTTTCTACACATGAAACAACATCTTGGTAATTCTGTTGAAAACAACGTCAGTCCGGGTTAGTTTCATTCAAATCATGCAAGTTAGAGTCCAAAACAAGGGCAAAAGTGTTTGGAAAAGTAGATACGTTGGAGACGTATCATAGGACAGTAGCAACTTTCCCTCAAGTGGATGACCTAAGGTTTATCAATCCGTGAGAGGTGTACGATGAAGAAGGTTTCTCTCAAAAGACCCTGCAACCAAATACAAGAAATCTCTTGTGTCCCCAACACACACAATACAATGGAAAATTGTATAGCCACTAGTTCTACGAAGAGATGGTGATAAAAGTGTAATATGGATGGTAGAAATATATTTTTATAATATGAATAAATAAAAACAGCAAGGTAGCAAGTAGTAAACGGGCACAAAACGGTATTGCAATGCTTGTAAATGAGGCGTAGGGTGCATACTTTCACTAGTGGAATCTCTCAACAATGCTAACATAGTTGGATCATATAACCATCCCTCAAAGTGCGATAAAGAATCACTCCAAAGTTCCTATCTAGCGGAGAACATAAGACGAAATTGTTTGGAGGGTACAAAATCACCTCGAAGATATTCTTTCCTTTTGATCTATTCAAGAGTTCGTACTAAAATAACACAAAGCCATTCTTTCCGTTCCATATATCCTAAAGTTCGTACTAAAATAATACCACAGGAAATTCAGATTTATAATGTTCAATCCAACACAAAGAACTTCAAAGAGTGCCCCAAGATTTCTACCGAAGAAACAAAAGACGAGAACGTGCATCAACCCCTGTGCATAGATACCCCAATGCCACTGTGGGAATCCGCGAATTGAGTGACAAAACATATATCAAGTGAACCAATACGATACGCCATTGTCACCACGAGTATTCAATTGCAAGACATATATCAAGTGTTCCCAAATCCATAAAAATATTCAATGCGATAACAACGAAATCTCAAAGGGAAAAACTCAATTCATCACAACAAGATAGAGAGGGGAAAACACCATATGATCCGACTATATTAACAAAGCCTGCGATACATCAAGATCGTGATGTCCCAGGAAAATAAGAGAGAGATATTAAACACATAGATACTGGTACAAACCCTCAGCCCTGAGGGTGGACTACTCCCTTGATAACCCACAAGTATTGGGGATCGCAACAGCTTTCGAGGGTAGAGTATTCAACCCAAATTTATTGTTTCGACACAAGGGGAGCCAAAGAATATTCTTGAGTATTAGCAGTTGAGTTGTCAATTCAACCACACCTGGATAACTTAGTATCTGCAGCAAAGTATTTAGTAGCAAAAGTGGTATCATAGTAATGGTAACAGTAGCAACGGTAAAGATAAATGTTTTTGGGTTTTTGTAGTAGTTGTAACAGTAGCAACGGAAAAGTAAATAAACGAAGAACAATATATGAAAAGCTCGTAGGCAATGGATCAGTGATGGATAATTATGCCGGATGCGATTCCTCATGCAATAGTTATAACATAGGGTGATATAGAACTGGCTCCAGTTCATCAATGTAATGTAGGCATGTATTCCGTACATAGTCATACATGCTTATAGAAAAGAACTTGCATGACATCTTTTGTCCTACCCTCCCGTGGCAGCGGGGTCCTAGCGGAAACTAAGGGATATTAAGGCGTCCTTTTAATAGAGATTTGGACCAAAGCATCAACAAATGGTGAATACATGAACTCCTCAAACTACGGTCATCACCGAGAAGTATCCCAATTATTATCACTTCGGGGTTGTCGGATCATAACACATAATAGGTGATTATAGACTTGCAAGATAGGATCAAGAACACACATATATTCATGAAAACATAATAGGTTCAGATCTGAAATCATGGCACGCGGGCCCTAGTGACAAGCATTAAGCATAGCAAAGTCATAGCAACATCAATCTCGGAACATAGTGGACACTAGGGATCAAACCCTAACAAAACTAACTTGATTACATGGTAAATCTCATCCAACCCATCACCATCCAGCAAGCCTACGATGGAATTACTCACGCACGATGGTGAGCATCATGAAATTGGTGACGGATGATGGTTGATGATGACGACGGCGACGAATCCCCCTCTCCAGAGCCCCGAACGCACTCCAAACCAGCCCTCCCGAGAGAGATTAGGGCTTGGCGGCGGCTGCGTGTCGTAAAACGCGATGAAACTTTCTCTCTGATTTTTTCTCCATGAGACGGAAGATATAGAGTTGGAGCTGAGGTCGGTGGAGGTCCAGGGGGGCCACGAGATAGGGGGGCGCGCCCCCCTGTCTCGTGGATAGGCCCTGGGCCCCCTGGTGTATTTCTTTCACCAAGAAATTCTTATTAAATCCAAAAAGCGCCTCCGTGGATTTGCAGGTCATTCCGAGAACTTTTCTTTTCGACACATAAAACAACATCATGGTAGTTCTGCTGAAAACATCGTCAGTCCGGGTTAGTTTCATTCAAATCATGCAAGTTAGAGTCCAAAACAAGGGAAAAAGTGTTTGGAAAAGTAGATACGTTGGAGACGTATCAACTCCCCCAAGCTTAAACCTTTGCTTGTCCTCAAGCAATTCAGTTGATAAACTGAAAGTGATAAAGAAAAACTTCTACAAACTCTGTTTGCTCTTGTTGTTGTAAACATGAAAAGCCAGCATTCAAGTTTCAGCAAATATTATGAACTAACCATACTCACAATAACACATAGGTCTCACAATTACTCACATCAATAGCATAATCAGCTAGCGAGCCATAATAATAAAACTCGGATGACAACACTTTCTCAAAACAATCATAACATGATATAACAAAATGGTATCTCGCTAGCCCTTTCTGAGACCGCAAAACATAAATGCTAAGCACCTTTAAAGATCAAGGACTGACTAAACATTGTAATTCATGGTAAAAGAGATCGAGTCAAGTCATACACAATATAAATCAATAATAATGAATGCGAATAACAGTGTGCTCTCCAGCTGGTGCTTTTAATAAGAAGGATGATGACTCAACATAAAAGTAAATAGATAGGCCCTTCGCAGAGGGAAGCAGGGATTTGTAGAGGTGCCAGAGCTCGATTTTAAAAATAGAGATTGAATAACATTTTGAGCGGCATACTTTCGCTGTCAATGCAACACCTATGAGATGACTGTATCTTCCATACTACATGCATTATAGGCAGTTCCCAAACAGAATGGTAAAGGTTTATACTCCCCCAACCACCAACAAGCATCAATCCATGGCTTGCTCGAAACAACGAGTGCCTCCAACATACAACAGCCCTGGGGGAGTTTTGTTTAATTATTTTGATTTGCTTTGATCTTTTTGGATCATGGGACTGGGCATCCCGGTTACCGGCCCTTTCTCGTGAATGAGGAGCGGAGTCCACTCCTCTGAGAATAACCCACCTAGCATGGAAGATATAGGCAGCCCTAGTTGTTACATGAGCTGCTCGAGCATACAAAACAAAATTTCATTTGAAGGTTTGGAGTTTGGCACATACAAATTTACTTGGAACGGCAGGTAAATACCGCATATAGGTAGGTATAGTGGACTCATATGGAACAACTTTGGGGTTTAAGGAGTTTGGATTCACAAGCAGTATTCCCGCTTAGTACAGGCGAAGGCTAGCAAAAGACTGGGAAGCGACCAACTGAGAGAGCGAAACAGTTGTAAGCATGCATTAAAATTAATTCACACCGAGTACAAGCATGAGTAGGATATAATCCACCATGAACATAAATATCGTGAAGGCTATGTTGATTTGATTCAACTACATGCGTGAACATGTGCCAAGTCGAGTCACTCAATTCATTCAAAGGAGGATACCATCCCATCATACCACATCATAATCATTCTAATAGCATGTTGGCACACAAGGTAAACCATTATAACTCATAGCTAATCAAGCATGGCACAAGTAACTATAATCTTCAAATGTCATTGCAAATAAGTTTACTTTATAATAGCTGACTCAGGAACGATGAACTCATCATATTTACAAAAACAAGAGAGGTCGAGTTCATACCAGCTTTTCTCATCCCAACAAGTCCATCATATATCGTCATTATTGCCTTTCACTCGCACGACCAAATGATGTGTATAATAATAAGAGTGCACGTGTATTGGACTAAGTTGGAATCTGCAAGCATTCAACTCACGAGAGAAGACAAGTAATATGGGCTCTAAATTAAATAACCAATCATGCATATAAGAGCCACTAAGCATTTTCATATGGTCTTCTCGACCCCCAAAGGAAAGAAAAAAATAAAACTATTTACACGGGAAAGCTCCCAACAAGTAAAAGAAGAAGGAGAAATCTTTTTGCTTTTCCATTTTAATTCCTACTACAGGCAAGGAAATTAAACTAACTATTTTTTTGGTTTTCTCAAGGTTTATCAAACACACAAGAAGAAAACTAGAAAAAGAAATTTAAACTAGCATGGATAATACAATGAAAGAGTATGAGCACCGATGACTAGTGTGTGAACATGAATGTAAAGTCGGTGGGAAATACGTACTCCCCCAAGCTTAGGCTTTTTGGCCTAAGTTGGTTTAATACCAAGGATCGTCTAGCTGATATCCATAAGTGAAACCGGGGTTGTACTGAGATGCAGCGGGAACCGCCTCCTGAGCTGCATTGTGTTGGTGAGTTGCCTCCACTCCCCTCTCGTATTCAGCTGCTTCCTCTCTGGTGACAACATATCTTCCTTTTGCCTGATAATCAAAAAGGTAGGGAGCAGGAAGAGTAATAGGGATGATGTTGCGTCTGTCATAGATTAGTCGATAATAGAGGAATTGTATATTCCTCTCAAGAAAATGATGACTAAACATAGCTTCTTTATCCAAATAAACAGGAGGCATTACCATATCTCCTTCTCGTGGGGCTATACCAAGAAAATTAGCCACACGGGTTGCATAAATTCCTCCAAAGAAATTTCCCTTTCTACTATTATTCTGCAACCTACGTGCAACTATTGCCCCCTAAATTATAGCCTTTAAAACCGAACACCGCACTCTTGAGGATACTCAGATCAGGTACACACATGTGACCTACTTCATCCTTACCGTTAATACATCTACCAATAAAGAGAGCAAAATAAGGTATAGCAGGAAAATGAATGCTCCCTATGGTAGCTTGTGCTATGTCCCTAGATTCTCCCACAGTAATACTAGCAAGAAAATCTCTAAATTCAGATTTGTGAGGATCATTAATATTACCCCACCGTAGGAGTTTGCAAGCAGTTGTAAAATCCTCTAAATCCATGGTGTAAGATGTATCATAAATATCAAATAGGACACTAGGAGAATTACGCGTACAGTTATATTTAAACCTCCACACAAAGGAATCAGTCAATTGAGAGTACTGAGGACACTTATCTTGTAAGATGTCCTCCAGCTCAGCATTATGCACATACGCATCAAATTCCTCCTCGAAGCCTGCTTCGACCATAAAATCATCGGATGGCCACTCACAAGCCCGTACAATTGCGTCCCTTGGCAAATTAACATCTTGTTCACGTATATCAATTCTTGGCCCTTTCTTTGCCGAGGAACCACCTTGGTACATTCTCCTAAGCATGTTTCCTTTTTTGAAAATTTCTGAAATTTTAGTAACTTCAAAACAAAAGTGCATATAACGAGACAAGATTGATAGCAACTACTCCTACAAGTGCCTAGAGCCTATATCATGCATTGGAATTGCTTGGGACCTTAAAAATTTAACATGCAAGCTCAAGAACATGGTCACCTAAGCAGAAAAAATTTGCAATGAATAAAGCACTAGAACAAAAACTAATTGGACCAATGGAGGAGTCACATACCAAGCAACAATCTCACAAAGCAGTTTTGTGAATGGAGCTTTGAGCTACGAGATCGAAAATCGTAGCAAAACGAGCTAGAACTCGTGCTTGAGCTAGATGGGGATTTTTTGGGTAGAAGATGAAGTGTGTGGGTGCTAGCATAAGTGGAGGGGAGCCACCAGGGGCCCACGAGACAGCGGGGCGCGCCCTACAGGGGGGGCGCCCTCCTCTCTCGTGGCCTGGTGCTTGCCTCTCCTGCAGTGTTTTCAGTGCCTAAAATCCTCAAATATTCCAGAAAAAATCTTACTAAATTTGCAGGGCATTTGGAGCACTTTTATTTTCAGACTATTTTTTTAATGCACGGAAAATTCAGAAAACAGACGGATAATACTATTTTTGCTTTATTTATTCTAAAAACCAGAAAGTAAAAAGAGGGTACAGAAGGTTGTGCCTTCTAGTTTCATCCATCTCGTGATCATCAAAATGAACCCGCTAACAAGGTTGATCAAGTCTTGTTAACAAACTCATTCCGAATAACACGGAACCGGAGAAATTTCGAATAACACTAAGTTACCTCAACGGGGATAATAAAATCCCCAACAATAAGAATATCATACTTTTTCTTGACAGTAGGGAGAGGAAATTCAAAACCTCCAAAAATGATAGTTGGAACTTTTTCAATAGAATTGATGCTATGAACTTGAGATTGTTTCCATGGAAAGTGTAACGTATGCTCATTACCATTAACATGAAAAGTGACATTTCCTTTGTTGCAATCAATAACAGCCCCTGCAATATTAAGAAAAGGTCTACCAAGGATAATATACATACTATCGTGCTCGGGAATATCAATGATAACAAAGTCCGTTAAGATAGTGACATTTGCAACCACAACAGGCACATCCTCAAAAATACCGACAGGTATAGCCGTTGATTTATCAGCCATTTGCAAAGATATTTCAGTAGGCGTCAACTTATTCAATTCAAATCTACGATATAAAGAGAGAGGCATAACACAAACACCGGCTCCAAGATCACATAAAGCAGTTCTAACATAATTTCTTTTAATGGAGCATGGTATAGTTGGAACACCCGGATCTCCAAGTTTCTTTGGTATTCCACCCTTAAAAGTGTAATTAGCAAGCATGGTGGAAATTTCAGCTTCCGGTATCTTTCTTTTATTTGTGATGATATCCTTCATATACTTAGCATAAGGATTTACTTTAAGCATATCAGTTAAGCGCATACGCAAGAAAATAGGTCTAATCATTTCAGCAAAGCGCTCATAATCCTCATCATCCTTTGACTTGGATGGTTTAGGAGGAAAGGGCATGGGTTTCTGAACCCATGGTTCTCTTTCTTTCCCGTGCTTTCTAGCAACAAAATCTCTTTTATCATAATGTTGATTCTTTGATTGTGGGTTATCAAGATCAACAGCAGGTTCAATCTCTACATCATTGTTATTACTAGGTTGAGCATCTACATGAACATCATTATTAGCATTATCATCAGGTTCATGTTCATCTCCAGATTGTGTTTCACCATTAGAGATAGAAGTATCATTGGGATTCTCAAGTGTTTCTGCATTAGGTTCACTAGAAGTTTGCAAAGTCCTATCATTCTTCTTTTTCTTCTTCTTAGAAGAACTAGGAACATCTAGATTATTATTCTGAGAATCTTGTTCAATTCTTTTAGGGTGGCCTTCAGGATACAAAGGTTCCTGAGTCATTCTACCAGTTCTAGTAGCCACTCTAACGGCAAAGTCATTTTTCTTATTCAATTCATCAAGCAAATCATTTTGAGCTTTGAGTACTTGCTCAGCTTGAGTAGCAACCATAGAAGCATATTTACTAACGCGGTGAAGTTCATCTTTAACTCTAGCCAGATTATCACCTAGGCGTCCTATCTTGAAAGCATTATTATTTAACTCTCTACCAACATAGGCATTAAAACTTTCTTGTCTAGCCATAAAGTCATCAAAATCATCTAAGCATGGGCTATGAAATTTAGTAGAGGGTATTTCAACTTTATCGTATCTATAGAGAGAATTTACCTTTACTACCTGTGTCGGGTTATCAAGACAATGTGGTTCTTCAGGCGGTAAATTAAGACCATGTATTTCTTCAATAGGTGGTAAATTCTTAACTTCTTCAGCTTTAATACCTTTTTTCTTTCATTGATTTCTTTGCCACTTGCATATCTTCAGGACTGAGAAATAAAACACCTCTCTTCTTCGGAGTGGGTTTAGGAACAGACTCAGGAGTTGGCTCAATTGGTTCAGGAATTACTTCAGGAACTGGCTCGGGAAGAGTCCAATTATTTTCATTAGTCAACATATTATTCAATAATATTTTAGCTTCGTCGACTGTTCTTTCCCTGAAAACACAACCAGCACCACTATCCAAGTGGTCCTTGGAAGCATCGGTTAGTCCATTATAAAAGATATCAAGTATTTCATTTTTCAAAAGAGGATGATCAGGCAAAGAATTAAGTAACCGGAGAAGCCTCCCCCAAGCTTGTGGGAGACTCTCTTCTTTGATTTGCACAAAATTATATATTTCCCGCAAGGCAGCTTGTTTCTTATGAGCAGGGAAATATTTAGCAGAGAAGTAATAAATCATATCCTGGGGACTACGCACACAACCAGGAGCAAGAGAATTATACCAAGTCTTAGCATCACCCTTTAATGAGAACGGGAATATCTTAAGGATATATAAATAGCGAGACTTCTCATCGTGAGTAAACAGGGTGTCTATATCATTCAACTTGGTAAGATGTGCCACAACAGTTTCAGATTCAAGGCCATAAAAAGGATCAGATTCAACTAAAGTAATAATATCAGGATCAACAGAGAATTCATAATCCTTATCAGTAACACAGATAGGTGAAGTAGCAAAAATAGGATCCGGTTTCATTCTATCATTAAGAGACTGCTGCTTCCATTTAGCTAATAATTTCTTAAGATCATTTATATCATTGCAAGCAAGAATTTCCATAGCAGTTGCTTCATGCATAACATAACGCTTAGGAACAACAGGTAATACATAATCATTGGGGGAACGTTCATCATCACTATCATCAATAATAGGTTCTTCAATATTTTCATTCCCCCTAACTCTAGCAAGTTGTTCATCTAGAAATTCACCTAATGGCAAAGTAGTATCACGCACAAAAGTAGTTTCATCATAAGTATCATGCAAAGCAGAAGTGGCATCATCGATAACATGCGACATATCAGAATTCATAGCAGTAGCAGGTTTAGGTGGCAGTTCCTTACCTCCCCTCGTAGTTGAGGGCAAAATCTTGGTCTTAGCATCTTTCAAGTTCTTCATAGTGATCAATAGATATAAATCCCAAGTGACTCGGAGAATAGAGCTATGCTCCTCGGCAACGGCGCCAGAAATTAGTCTTGATAACCCACAAGTATAGGGGATCGCAACAGCTTTCGAGGGTAGAGTATTCAACCCAAATTTATTGATTCGACACAAGGGGAGCCAAAGAATGTTCTTGAGTATTAGCAGTTGAGTTGTCAATTCAACCACACCTGGATAACTTAGTATCTGTAGCAAAATATTTAGTAGCAAAAGCGGTATGATAGTAATGGTAATAGTAGCAACAATAAAGATAAATGTTTTTGGGTTTTTGTAGTAGTTGTAATAGTAGCAACTGAAAAGTAAATAAGCGAAGACCAATATATGAAAAGCTCGTAGGCAATGGATCAGTGATGGATAAATATGCCGGATGCGATTCCTCATGCAATAGTTATAACATAGGGTGATATAGAACTAGCTCCAGTTCATCAATGTAATGTAGGCATGTATTTCGTAAATAGTCATACGTGCTTATAGAAATGAACTTGCATGACATCTTTTGTCATACCCTCCCGTGGCAGCGGGGTCCTAGCGGAAACTAAGGTATATTAAGGCCTCCTTTTAATAGAGAACCGGACCAAAGCATTAACACATGATGAATACATGAACTCCTCAAACTACGGTCATCACCGAGAAGTATCCTGATTATTGTCACTTCGGGGTTGTCGGATCATAACACATAATAGGTGACTATAGACTTGCAAGATAGGATCAAGAACACACATATATTCATGAAAACATAATAGGTTCAGATCTGAAATCATGGTACTCGGGCCCTAGTGACAAGCATTAAGCATAGCAAAGTCATAGCAACATCAATCTCGGAACATAGTGGACACTAGGGATCAAACCCTAACAAAACTAACTTGATTACATGGTAAATCTTATCCAACCTATCACCGTCCAGCAAGCCTACGATGGAGTTACTTACACACGGCGTTGAGCATCATGAAATTGGTGATGGAGGATGGTTGATGATGACGACGGCGATGAATCCCCCTCTCTAGAGCCCCGAACGGACTCCAGATCAGCCCTCCGGGGAGAGATTAGGGCTTGGCGGCGGCTCCGTGTCGTAAAACATGATGAAACTTTCTCTCTGATTTTTTTCTCCGCGACACGGAAGATATAGAGTTGGAGTTGAGGTCGGTGGAGGTCCAGGGGGCCCACGAGATAGGGGGGCGCGCCCTACAGGGGGGGCGTGCCCCCCTGTCTCGTGGACAGGCCCTGGGCCCCCTGGTGTATTTCTTTCGCCCAGAAATTCTTATTAAATCCAAAAAGTGCCTCCGTGGATTTGCAGGTCATTCCGAGAACTTTTCTTTTCTACACATAAAACAACATCATGGTAGTTCTGCTGAAAACAGCGTCAGTCCGGGTTAGTTTCATTCAAATCATGCAAGTTAGAGTCCAAAACAAGGGCAAAAGTGTTTGGAAAAGTAGATACGTTGGAGACGTATCATCCCTCCTCATCGTGGTAGCCACCGGGATGATGAAGATGGCCATCGGTGATGATTCCCCCCTCCGGAAGGGTGCCAGAATGGGGTCTAGATAGGATCTCATTGATACAAAGGCCTTGCGGCGGTGGAACTTCTGATCTAGGGCTACCCCGAAGGGTATTGGAATATTTGAGAATTTATAGGGCGAAGAGGCGTTCTAGGGGGGACCCGAGGTGGGAAGCACCCACTAGGGCACGCCTGGGCCTCCTAGCATGCCCTGGTGGGTGGTGCTCCCCTTGAGAAGTCCCTCAGGTGCTTCCTTGGCCCACTGGCTTTCTTCTGGCCCAAAAAATCCTCTAGGAGTTTCCTTGCGTTTGACTCCGTTTGATATTGATTTCCTGCGATGTAGAAAACAAGCAAAAAACAGCAAACTAGCACTAGGTCAATAGGTTAGTCCCAAAAATGATATAAAGTTGCTATAAAATGATTGTAAAACATCCAAGAATGATAATATAACGACATGAATACTTCATAAATTATAGATAAGTTGGAGATGTATCAACATCGCCAAGCTTAATTCCTACTCATCCTCGAGTAGGTAAATGATGAAAGAAATAATTTATGAAGTGTGAATGCTAGCAAAGTACATAAGTTTGATCAATGATAATTTTAATCACTTTTCCTAGCATCATAACAACAATTCTTTCTTATAAAACTTCTCATGTTATAGTAGCAACCAATTCACATGTTACGGTTCAAACAATGAATTCTCTTGAAACTCAACAACCTATGTTCTCAGTCACCAAGCAATTGCAATTCAACTTATTCAACAGAGTCTAAGTAAGAGCTCCACATACTCAACCATCATATAGTCTTCTATGATTGCTAACACCCACCGCATACTCATGAGCAAAATGTTTCAACCGGACACATAGAAAGATAGGGGCTTATAATTTCGCCTCCCAACGTATTCACCTTTGGGTGATGTCAACAATAATAACTCATGCTACCCATATTTAGCTAGACATATGTGCATAGATCTTTCCTCACCACATGATGCTTGCCAAAGGAGAAAAATAAAAAGGAAAAAAAGTTTGACTCTTGCATTAAAGTAAATGTTGGGGAATGCAGTAATTTCAAATTTTTTCCTACGATCACGCAAGATCTATCTAGGTGATGCATAGAAATGAGAGGGGAGAGTGTGTCCACGTACCCTTGTAGACCGAAAGTGGAAGCGTTATGACAACGCGGTTGATGTAGTTGTATGTCTTCATGATCCAAGCGGTCAAGTACCGAACGCACGACACCTCCGTGATCTGCACACATTCAGCTCGGTGACATCCCTCTAACTCTAGATCCAGCTGAGGTCGAGGGAGAGTTCCGTTAGCACGACGGCATGGTGACGGTGATTATGAAGTTACCGGTGCAGGGCTTCGCCTAAGCACTACGACGATATGATCGAGGTGTAAAACTGTGGAGGGGGGCAACGCACACGGCTAAGAGATTGTATGTTGTGCCATTGGGGTGCCCCATACCCCCGTATATAAAGGAGGGCAGGAGGAGGCTGGCTAACAAGGGGCGTGCCAGGGAGAGGGGAGTCCTACTAGGACTCCAGTCCTAGTAGGATTCGACCCCACCCTTTTTTCCTTCTACCGGAGGGGGAAAAGGGGAAGGAGAGGGAGTAGGAGAAGGAAAGGGTGGTGGTGCCCCCTTCCCAAGTCCAATTCGGCCTCCTGCCCAAAGGAGGGTGCCCCAGCCCCTTGTGGGCTTGTGTGCTTCCCTCTTATGGCCCATAAGGTCCATAACTTATCCCGGGGGTTCCGGTAACCTCCCGGTACTCTGGAAAAATGCCCGAACCACCCGGAACGATTCCGATGTCCAAATGCAACCTTCCAATATATGAATCTTTATGTCTCGACCATTTCGAGACTCCTCGGCACGTCCGTGATCTCATCCGGGACTCCATACAAACTTCAGTACATCATATCACATAAACTCATAATACCAAACGTCATTGAACGTTAAGCGTGCGGACCCTACGGGTTCGAGGACTATGTAGACATGACCGAGACACATCTCCGGTCAATAAACAATAGCGGAACCTGGATGCTCATATTGGTTCCTAGATATTCTACAAAGATCTTTATCGGTCAAACTGCATAACAACATACGTTGTTCCCTTTGTCATCGGTATGTTACTTGCCCGAGATTCGATCGTCGGTATCATTATATCTAGTTCAATCTCGTTACCGGCAAGTCTCTTTACTCGTTCCGTAATACTTCATCCTGCAACTAACTCATTAGCTACAATGCTTGCAAGGCTTATAGTGATGAGTTTTACCCCAGAGATACCTCTCCAAAACACGGAGTGACAAATCCTAATCTCGATATATGCCAACCCAAAAAACACCTTCGGAGACACCTGTAGAGCACCTTTATAATCACCCTTTTACGTTGTGAAGTTTGGTAGCACACAAAGTGTTCCTCCGTTATTCGGGAGTTGCATAATCTCATAGTATGAGGAACTTGTATATGTCATGAAGAAAGCAGTAGCAATGAAACTGGCACGATCATAACGCTAAGCTAACGGATGGGTCATGTCCATCACGTCATTCTCCTAATGATGTGATCCCATTCATCAAATGACAACACATGTCTATTGTTAGGAAACATAACCATCTTTGATTAGCGAGCTAGTCAAGTAGAGGCATACCAGGGACAATAAGTTTTGTCTATGTATTCACACATGTACTAAGTTTCCGGTTAATACAATTCTAGCATGAATAATAAACATCTAGCATGAATTAAGGAAATAAACAATAACTTTATTATCGCCTCTATGGCATATTTCCTTCAGTCTCCCACTTGCAGTAGAGTCAATAATCTAGTTCACATCACCATGTGATTTAACACCAACATTCACATCTGTATGTGATTAACACCCATAGTTCACATCGTCATGTGACCAACACCCAAAGGGTTTACTAGAGTCAATAATCTAGTTCACATCGCTATGTGATTAGAACCCAAAGGTGTGATCATGTTTTTCTCGCGAGAGAAGTTTAGTCAACAGGTCTATCACAATCAGAGCCATATGTAGTTTGCAAATATTCTATGTCTACAATGCTCTGCATGGAGCTACTCTAGCTAATTGCTCCCACTTTTAATATGTATCCAGATTGAGACTTAGAGTCATCTGGATCGGTGTAAAAGATTGCATCGACGTAACTCTTTATGACAAACTCTTTATCACCCCCATCACCGAGAAACATTTCCTTAGTCCTCACTAAGGATAATTTTGACCGCTATCCAGTGATCTACTTATAGATTACTATTGTACCCCCTTGCAAAACTCATGACAAGGGACACAATAGGTCTGGTACACAACATAGCATACTTTATAGAACCTATGACTGTGGCATAGGGAATGACTTTCATTCTCTTTCTATCTTCTGCCGTGGTCGGGCTTTGAGTCTTACTCAACTTTACACCTTGTAATACAGACAAGAACTTCTTCTTTGACTGATCTATTTTGAACTCTTTCGAAAACTTGTCAAGGTATTTACTCATTGAGTTTTTTATCAAGTGTCTTGATCTATCTATAGATCTTGATGCCCAATATGTAAGTAGCTTCACCAAGGTCTTTCATTGAAAAAGTCTTATTCAAGTATCCCTTTATGCTGTCCAGAATTCCTGTATCATTTCCAATCAACAACAATATGTCATCCACATATAATATTAGAAATGCTACGGAGCTCCCACTCACTTTCTTGTAAATACATGCTTCTCCAAAAGTCTGTATAAAACCATATGCTTTGATCACACTATCAAAGCGTTTATTCCAACTCCGAGAGGCTTACACCAGTCAATAAATGGATCACTGGAGCTTGCACACTTTGTTAGCACCCTTTGGATTGACAAAACCTTCCGGTTGCATCATATATAACTCTTCTTCCAGAAATCCATTCAGGAATGCAGTTTTGACATCCATTTGCCAAATTTCATAATCATAAAATGCAGCAATTGCTAACATGATTCGGACAGACTTAAGCATTGCTACGAGTGAGAATGTCTCATCATAGTCAACTCCCTGAACTTGTCGAAAACCTTTCGCAACAATTCGAGCGTTGTAAACGGTAAGATTACCGTCTGCGACGGTCTTCTTCTTAAAGATCTATTTATTTTCTATGGCTTGTCTATCATCAGGCAAGTCCACCAAAGTCCATACTTTGTTCTCATACATGGATCCCATCTCAGATTTCATGGCCTCAAGCCATTTCGCAGAATCTGGGCTCATCATCGCTTCCTCATAGTTCATAGGTCCATCATGGTCTAGTAACATGACTTCCAGAATAGGATTACCGTACCACTCTGGTGCAAATCTTACTCGGGAAGACCTACGAGGTTCGGTAGTAACTTGATCCGAAGCTTCATCATCATTAGCTTCCTCACTAATTGGTGTAGTAATCACTAGAACTGATTTCTGTGATGAACTACTTTCCCATAAGGGAGAAGGTACAGTTACCTCATCAATTTCTACTTTCCTCCCACTTACTTCTTTCGAGAGAAACTCCTTCTCTAGAAAGGATCCATTCTTAGCAACAAAGATTGCCTTCGGATCTGTGATAGAAGGTGTACCCAACAATTTCCTTATGGTATCCTATGAAGACGCACTTATCCAATTTGGGTTCGAGCTTATCAGGTTGAAGCTTTTTCACATAAGCATAACAGCCCCAAACTTTAAGAAACGACAACTTTGGTTTCTTGCAAAACCACAGTTCATAAGGCGTTGTCTCAACGGATTTTGATGGTGCCCTGTTTAACGTGAATGTAGCTGTCTCTAATTCATAACCCCAAAACGACAGTGGTAAATCGGTAAGAGACATCATAGATTGCACCATATCCAATAAAGTGCGGCTACAATGTTCGGACACACCATTATGTTGTGGTGTTCCAGGTAGCGTGAGCTGCGAAACCATTCCACATTGTTATAAATGAAGGCCAAACTCGTAACTCAAATATTCTCCTCCATGATCAGATCGTAGAAACTTTATTTTCTTGTTACAATGATTCTCCACTTCACTCTGAAATTCTTCGAACTTTTCAAATGTTTCAGACTTGTGTTTCATTAAGTAGATATAACCATATCTGCTCAAATCATCTGTGAAGGTCAGGAAATAACGATACCCGCCACGAGCATCGACACTCATTGGACCGCATACATCGATATGTATTATTTCCAATAAGTCACTAGCTCGTTCCATTGTTCTGGAGAATGGAGTTTTAGTCATCCTTCCCATAAGGCACGGTTCGCAAGCATCAAATGATTCATAATCAAGTGATTCCAAAAGTCCATCTTTATGGAGTTTCTTCATGCGCTTTACACCGATATGACCCAAACGGCAGTGCCACAAATATGTTGCATTATCATTATCAACTTTGCATCTTTTGGCATCAATATTATGAACATGTGTATCACTACAATCAATATTCAATAAACCATCAACATTGGGTGTATGACCATAGAAGGTTTTATACATGTAAACAGAATAACAATTTATTCTCTGTCTTAGATGAATAATCATATCGCAATAAACATGATGTAATCATATTTATGCTCAACGCAAACGCCAAATAACATTTATTTAGCTTTAACACTAATCTCGAAAGTATGGGGAGTGTGCGATGATGATCATATCAATCTTGGAACCACTTCGAACACACATTGTCACTTCACCCTCAACTAGTCTCTGTTTATTCTGTAACTCATGTTTCGAGTTACTAATCTTAGCAAGCAGACAAGTATCAAATACCCAGGGGCTACTATAAACACTAGTAAGGTACATATCAATAACCTGTATATCAAATATACCCTTTTTCACTTTGCCATCCTTCTTATCCACCAAATATTCAGGGCGTTTCCATTTCCAGGGACCAGTTCCTTTGAAGTAGAAGCACTCAGTTTCAGGATTTGGTCCAGCTTTGGGCTTCTTCACGAGAGATACAACTTGCTTGCCATTCTACTTGAAGTTCTCTTTCTTTCCCTTTGCCATTTTCTTGAAACTAGTGGTCTTGTCAATCATCAACACTTGATGATCCTTCTTGATTTCTACCTTCGTCGATTTCAGCATCATGAAGAGTTCGGGAATTGTTTTCGTCATCCCTTGCATACTATAGTTCATCACGAAGTTCCAGTAACTTGGTGATGGTGACTAGAGAACTTGGTCAATCACTATCTTATCTGGAAGATTAACTCCCACTTGATTCAAGCGATTGTAGTACCCATACAATCTGAGCATATGCTCACTGCGTGAGCTATTCTCCTCCATCTTTTAGCTATAGAACTTGTTGGAGACTTCATCTCTCTCAACTCGGGTATTTGCTTGAAATATTAACTTCAACTCCCGGAACATCTCATATGGTCCATGACGTTCAAAATGTCTTTGAAGTCTTGATTCTAAGTCGTAAAGCATGGTGCACTAAACTATCAAGTAGTCATCATATTGAGCTAGCCGAACGTTCATAACGTCTGCATCTGCTCTTGCAATAGGTCTGTCACCTAGCGGTGCATCAAGGACATAATGCTTCTGTGCAGCAATGAGGATAAACCTCAGATCACGGACCCAGTTCGCATCATTGCTACTATCATCTTTCAACTTACTTTTCTCTAGGAACATATAAAAAACATAGGGAAGCTATAACGCGAGCTATTGATCTACAACATAATTTGCAAAATACTATCGGGACTAAGTTCATGATAAATTAAAGTTCAATTAATCATATTACTTAAGAACTCCCACTTAGATAGACATCCCTATAGTCATCTAAATGATCACGTGATCCATATCAACTAAACCATGTCCGATCATCACGTGAGATGGAGTAGTTTTCAATGGTGAACATCACTATGTTGATCATATCTACTATATGATTCATGCTCGACCTTTCGGTCTCAGTGTTCTGAGGCCATATCTGCATATTCGAGGCTCGTCAATTTTAACCTGAGTATTCTGTGTGTGCAAAACTGGCTTGCACCCGTTGTATGTGAACGTAGAGCTTATCACACCCGATCATCACGTGGTGTCTTGGCACGACGAACTGTTGCAATGGTGCATACTCAGGGAGAACACTTGTACCTTGAAATTTAGTAAGGGATCATCTTATAATGCTACCGACATTCTAAGCAAAATAAAATGCATAAAGGATAAACATCACACGCAATCAAATATGTGACATGATATGGCCATCATCATCTTGTGCTCATGATCTCCATCACCGAAGCATCATCATGATCTCCATCGTCACCGGCGCGACACCTTGATCTCCATCGTAGCATCGTTGTCGTCTCACTAACTATTGTTACTATGACTATTGCTACCGCTTAGTGATAAAGTAAAAAAATTACATGGCGATTGCATTGCATACAATAAAGCAAAAACCATATGGCTCCTGCCAGTTGCCGCTAACTTTGTTACAAAACATGAGCATCTCATACAACAGTTTATATCACATCATGCCTTAACCATATCACATCACAGCAAGCCCTGCAAAAACAAGTTAGACGTCCTCTACTTTGTTGTTGCAAGTTTTACGTGGCTGCTACACGCTTATAGTAAGAACCGTTCTTACCTACGCATCAAAACCACATCTATTTTTTCATCAAGTGTGTTGTTTTAACCTTCAACAAGGACCGGACGTAGCCACACTCGATTCAACTAAAGTTGGAGAAACAGACACTCACCAGCCACCTATGTGTAAAGCACGTCGATAGAACCAGTCTCGCGTAAGAGTACGCATAATGCCGGTCTGAGCTGCTTCATCCAACAATACCGCCGAATCAAAGTATGACATGCTGGTAAGCAGTATGAATATTATAGCCCACAACTCTTTGTGTTCTACTCGTGCATATAAAATCTATGCATAGACCTGTCTTGGATACCACTATTGGGGAACGCAGTAATTTCAAAAAAATTCCTACAATCACGCAAGATCTATCTAGGTGATGCATAGCAACGAGAGGGGAGAGTGTGTCCACGTACCCTCGTAGACCGAAAGCGGAAGTGTTATGACAACGCGGTTGATGTAGTCGTATGTCTTCACGATCCGACTGATCAAGCACCGAACGCACGGCACCTCCGTGATCTGCACACGTTCAGCTCAGCGATGTCCCTCAAACTCTAGATCCGAGGGAGAGTTCCGTCAGCACGACGGCGCGGTGACGATGATGATGAAGTTACCGGCGCATGGCTTCACCTAAGCACTATGATGATATGACCGAGGTGTAAAACTGTGGAGGGGCACCGCACATGGCTAAGAGATTGTCTGTTGTGCCTCTGGGGTGCCCCCCTGCCCCCGTATATAAAGGAGGGAAGGAGGATGCCGACCAACAAGGGGCGCGCCAGGGAGAGGGGAGTCCTACTAGGACTCCAGTCCTAGTAGGATTCGGCCCCACCTTTTTTCCTTCTACCAAAGGGGGAAAAGGGGAAGGAGAGGGAGTAGGAGAAGGAAATGGGGGTGGTGATACGTCTCCAACATATATATAAATTTTGATTGTTCCATGCTATTATATTACCTGTTTTGGATGTTTAATGTGCTTTACTATACACTTTTACATTATTTCTGGGACTAACCTATTAACCGAAGGCCCAGTCCAAACCGCTGTTTTTTTGCCTATTTCAGTGTTTCGCAGAAAAGGAATATCAAACGGAGTCCAAACGGAATGAAACCTTCGGGAGAGTTATTTTTGGAACAAACGCAATCCAGGAGACTTGGAGTGGACGTCAAGAAAGAAATGAGGCGGCCACGGGGCAGGGAGGCGTGCCCAGGGGGGGTAGGCGCGCCCCCCACCCTCGTGGGCCCCTCGTAGCTCCCCTGACCGACTTCCTTCGCCTATATATACTCATATACCCTGAAAACATCCGGGAGCACCACGAAACCCTATTTCCACCGCCACAACCTTCTGTACCCGTCAGATCCTGTCTTGGGTCCTTTTCCGGCGCTCCGCCGGAGGGGGAATAGATCATGGAGGGCTTGTACATCAACACCATAGCCTCTCCGATAAAGTGTGAGTAGTTTACCACAGACCTTCGGGTCCATAGTTATTAGCTAGATGGCTTCTTCTCTCTCTTTGGATCTCAATACAAAGTTCTCCTCGATCTTCTTGGAGATCTATTCGATGTAATTCTTTTTGCGGTGTGTTTGTCGAGATCCTATGAATTGTGGGTTTATGATCAAGACTATCTATGAACAATATTTGAATCTCCTCTGAATTCTTTTATGTATGATTTGTTATCTTTGCAAGTCTCTTCGAATTATCAGTTTGGTTTGGCCTACTAAATTGATCTTTCTTGCAATGGGAGAAGTGCTTATCTTTGGGTTCAATCTTGCAGTGTCCTTTCCTAGTGACAGCAGGGGCAGCAAGGCACGTATTGTATTGTTGCCATCGAGGATAAAAATATGGGGTTTTATATCATATTGCTTGAGTTTATCCCTCTACATCATGTCATCTTGCCTAATGCGTTACTCTGTTCTTATGAACTTAATACTCTAGATGCATGCTGGATAGCGGTCGATGTGTGGAGTAGTAGTAATAGATGCATAATCATTTCAATCTACTTGTCGTGGACGTGATGCCTATATACATGATCATGCCTAGATATTCTCATAACTATGCACTTTTCTATCAATTGCTCGACAGTAATTTGTTCACCCACCATAATACTTATGCTATCTTGAGAGAAGCTACTAGTGAAACCTATGCCCCCCGGGTCTATTTTCCATCATATAAGTTTCTGATCTACTTTATTTTGCAATCTTTACTTTCCAATCTATATTGCAAAAATACCAAAAATATTGATCTTATTATCTCTATCAGATCTCACTTTTGCAAGTGGCCATGAAGGGATTGACAACCCCTTTATCGCATTGGTTGCAAGGTTCTTATTTGTTTCTGTAGGTACGAGGGATTTGCGTGTAGCCTCCTACTGGATTGATACCTTGGTTCTCAAAAACTGAGGGAAATACTTACGCTACTTTGCTGCATCACCCTTTCCTCTTCAAGGGAAAACCAACACATGCTCAAGAGGTAGCAGGTGGTGCTCCCTTCCCAAGTCCAATTCGACCTCCTGCCCAAAGGGGGTGTACCATCCCCTTGTGGGCTGGTGTGCTTCCCTCTTATTGCCCATAAGGCCCATAACTTCTCCCGGGGGGTTCCGGTAACCTCCCGGTACTCCGGAAAAATGCCCGAACCACTCGGAATGATTCCGTTGTCCAAATGCCACATTCCAATATATGAATCTTTATGTCTCGACCATTTCGAGACTCCTCGTCATGTCCGTGATCTCATCTAGGACTCTGTACAAACTTCAGTACATCATATCACATAAACTCAAAATACCAATCATCATCGAACGTTAAGCGTGCGGACCCTACGGGTTCGAGGACTATGTAGACATGACTGAGACACTTCTCCGGTCAATAAGCAATAGTGGAACCTGGATGCTCATATTGGTTCCTACATATTCTATGAAGATCTTTATCAGTCAAACCGCATAACAACATATGTTGTTCCCTTTGTCATCGGTATGTTACTTGCCCGAGATTCGATCGTCGGTATCATTATACCTAGTTCAATCTCGTTACTGGAAAGTCTCTTTACTCGTTCCGTAATACTTCATCCGGCAACTAACTCATTAGTTACAATGCTTGCAAGGCTTATAGTGATGAGTATTACCGAGAGGGCCCAGAGATACCTCTCCAAAACACGGAGTGACAAATCCTAATCTCGATATTTGACAACCCAACAAACATCCTCGTAGACACCTGTAGAGCACCTTTATTATAACCCTTTTACGTTGTGGCGTTTGGTAGCACACAAAGTGTTCCTCTGGTATTCGGGAGTTGCATAATCTCATAGTATGAGGAACTTGTATAAGTCATGAAGAAAGCAGTAGCAATGAAACTTGCACGATCATAATGCTAAGCTAACAGATGGGTCATGTCCATCACATCATTGTCCTAATGATGTGATCCCGTTCATAAAATGACAACACATGTCTATGGTTAGGAAACATAACCATCTTTTATTAACGAGCTAGTCAAGTAGAGGCATACTAGGGACTATAAGTTTTGTCTATGTATTCACACATGTACTAAGTTTCCAGTTAATACAATTCTAGCATGAATAATAAACATTTATCATGAATTAAGGAAATAAATAATAACTTTATTATTGCCTCTAGGGCATATTTCCTTCAGTAAGTACATAAAGTAAAATATAGGCCCTTCATAGAGGGAAGCAGAGGTTGCCATGCACTTATTTGTTTGTATGCTCAACCCCTTAGTGCAAAAGAATGTCACGTTATATTGCCCCTTATGATAGCAACCTTTATTATGCAGTTTGTCGCTTTTATTCTTTGCCATCACAAGTTCGTACAATGCTTAATTTTCTCTTAAACTAAATGATCTAACACTTTTAGAAGCAATTTGTATTGCCTTATTGCACCGATGACAACTTACTTGAAGGATCTTGCTCAATCCCCAGGTAGGTATGGTGGACTCTCAAAACAAGATTTGGGTTTAAGGGTTTTTGGATGCATAAGTAGTATCTCTACTTGGTGCGGAATTTTTGGCTAGCAAGGATAGGGGGCAATCACCACATGTTAAAGGATCTATGACAATATAACTTCTATGTGAATATGAACAAACATAAATCATTACGTTGTCTTCCTTGTCCAATGTCAACAATTTTGGCATATAATATTTTGATGGGGGCTCACAATCACAAAATATTTCCAAGATAGTGTATTTGCATGTGAAAGTTCTCTTCCCTATACTAATTATTCGTGAATTGCTTGTATGAGCAATATTGTGATTGTCAAGCTTCAAAAGCTTTCACTTTCTAAACCCAATGTGAAGCTACCACTAGGCATGAAATGATTTCAACTTCATGACATTCAATTTATTCACCAATTCACTCATAGGATATAAGTGAAGCACAAGAGTAAATGATGAGCTACTCCAAAAAGATATAAGTGAAGATCATGAGAATAATATTTCTTTCTCTCAAATTAATTTAAGTGAAGCAAGAGAGAATTTCTTCAAAAATACAACGGCACACCATGCTCAAAAAGATTTAAGTGAAGCACTACAACAATTCCATAGAAAATAGCTTCTTTGACGGGATGTGAATGCCGCTTACCTAGCCTCCTATTTGAGGACTCTATTTTATTTAAAAACTTTCAGGTCTAAGTATTTTATTAAAACATCAAGAAAAATTAAAATAAAATGACATTCTAAGAATATCACAACTCATGTGAAGAAGCAAAAACTTAGACTCAACCGATACTAACCGATAATTATTGATGAAGAAAGGTAGGATGCCTACCGGGGAATCCCCAAGCTTAGATACTTGAGACTTCTTGGAATATTAACTTGGGATGCCTTGGGCATCCCAAAGCTAGATTTTTTGCATCTCCTTAATTTCTCTCATATCACGTTTTTTCTAAATCTCAAAAGCTTCATCCACACAAAACTCAACAAGGACTCGTGAGATAAGTTAGTATAAACCAATGCAAAACCCTTATCATTCTCTACTATGGAAAATCACTAAAATTATTATTCAACATTGCATACTAAATGACTCTGCATATTTCATACTCCTATCCTCAAATAGAATCATTAAACAAGCAAACATATGCAAACAATGCAAACATAACAGCAATCTGCCAAAACAGTATAGTCTGTAAATAATGCAAGATTCATCATATTTCCCTAACTCTAAAAATTATGAAACAAACTGCACACTGTAGAAAATTTATTAGACCTTATTTTCAAAAAGTTTCAACAATTTATCATATTCTTACTTTTCTAGGGAATTTTTGCAACATCGATAAACTTTCTGTTTTGAAACAGCAACATGTAGACTTGCAAAATAAGCATAACAAAGGCTATCATTGCCACTTTTATTGAAATAAATGATGCAAAACATTATGTTAAATAACAGCAAGCAAATACTAACAAAATAAATTGACGCTCCAAGCAAAACACATATCATGTGATGAATGAAAACACAGCTCCAAGTGAGGTTACCGAAAATGTTGGAGACAAAAGAGGTGATGCCTTCCGTGGCATCCCCAAGCTTAGTTGCTTGGATATTCCTTTAATATTACCTTGGGGGTGCCTTGGGCATCGCCAATCTTAGGGTCTTGTCACTCCTTATTCTCCTCATATCAACATCTCACCCAAAACATGAAAACTTCAATCACACAAAACTTAACGGAACTTCATGAGATATGTTAGTATGATAAAGAGCAAACCATTTCACTTTGGTACTGTAAAAGTCAAGACTCATAATTGTTTCCACACAATTACTACTGTAGCATATCATTTCCACAATTTATATTGAGCAATATAAGCCATAGAAACTACGAAACAAGCAAACTATGTATTGAAAACAGAATCTATGAAAAACAGAATAGTCTGTAGTAATCTGTGCTCAAACCATACTTCTGCTACTCAAAAAATTATGAAACAATATAACCACGTGATAAATTTGTATATTAATCTTCTGCAAAAAGAATAAACTCAAAATCACTCTTATGTTAAAAATGAGAGTTATTTTCGTGAGTGCAAAAGTTTCTGTTTTTCAGCAAGATCAAATCAACTATCACCCAACTTGTTCCCAAAGGCTTTACATGGCACTTTATTGAAACAAAACAATAAAACATGATTACTACAGTAGCATAATCATGTGAACACACAAAAATATCAGGTAAAAGTGTTGGATTACCTCCCAACAAGCGCTTTTCTTTAATGCCTTTTAGCTAGGCATGATGATTTCAATGATGCTCGCATAAAAGATAAAGATTGAAACATAACAAGAGCATAATGGAGCATATGACTAGCACATTTAAGTCTAACCCACTTCCTATGCATAGGGATTTTGTGAGCAAACAACTTATGGGAACAAGAATTAACTAGCATAGGAAGGCAAAACAAGCACAACTTCAAAACTTTCAACACATAGAGAGGAAACTTGATATTATTGCAATTCCCACAAGCATAAGTTCCTCCCTCACAATAATTTTCAGTAGCACCATGAACGAATTCAACAATATAACCATAACATAAAGCATTCTTTTCATGACACAAAAGCATAGGAAACTTATTACTCTCCACATAAGCAAATTTCTTCTCATCAATAGTAGTGGGAGCAAACTCAACAAAATAACTATCATGAGAGTGAAAATTAAAATCATGATGACAAGTTTCATGGTTATCATTATTTTTATAGCATACATGTCATCACCATAATTATCATAGATAGCAATTTTGTTATCATAGTAAATTCAAGCCTCATACAAAATGGTGGATTCATCACTAAATAAACTCATGACCTCTCCAAATCCATTTTCATCATTATAATCATCATAAATAGGAGGCATGCAATCATTATAATAAATTTGCACATCAAATCTCGGGGGACTAAAAATATCATCTTCATCAAACATAGCATCCCCAAGCTTATGGCTTTGCATATCGTTAGCATCATGTATATTCAAAGAATTCATACTAACAACATTGCAATCATTCTCATCATTTATACCAAACATTCTATTGAATTCTTCTTCTATCAATTGAGCACAATTTTCCTTTCCATCTTTTTCACGAAAGACATTATAAAGATGAACAATATGATGCAACCTCAATTCCATTTTTCTGTAGTTTTCTTTTTATAAACCAAGCTAGTGATAAAACAAGAAACTAAAAGATTCGATTGCAAGATCTAAAGATATACCTGCATGCACTCACCTCCCCGGCAACGGCGCCAGAAAAGATCTTGATGTCTACTACGCAAATTTATTCTTGTAGACACGTGTTGGGCCTCCAAGCGCAGAGTTTTGTAGGACAGTAGCAATTTTCCCTCAAGTGGATGACCTAAGGTTTATCAATCCGTCAGAGGTGTAGGATAAAGATGGTCTATCTCAAACGACCCTGCAGCCAAATACAAGAAATCTCTTGTGTCCCCAACAAGCTTCAAAATATCGGATATCAGGTTCATATCGGTTTGGCTTCGACATATCGGATGTCGGATATCGGGTGATATATCGGATGATATGTAGATATATCGAAGAAAACATGTCTAGTGTTTTTTTCATTATTCTGGTTCAAAACATGTATTTTTAGTAAAACAAAATGTGTGATGACAATGCTTCAATATAACACTATTAGATTCCTAGTTTATTAACTTGTTGATTAAGAAACTATTAAGGAAAGATTCACAAAATTCTTACTCTATGATTAAAAACAATATGATATGTATGGATTTGTATGAAACATTGTGCACGACTTTCATAATATATGCTGAAGTTGTAAGTGCGTAATCTTATTTCACTATTATTTAATAATGAACTATTGTTATATACGCATCGTGCTATATCAGTAGACATATCAGGCTAGATATCGGCCATATCGGTTGATATTTCGGTCCATATCGGGTGATATGTTTGAAAATGATATTTACAAAATGATATGTTATGTCTATATCGGTAGAGCCCCAAAAGTGATATATCGGCCTTTATATCGGTCACATCGGCCTTGGTTTAGAAGCTTGGTCCCCAACACACCCAATACAATGGCAAATTGTATAGGTACACTAGTTCGGTGGATGGTAGTAATATATTTTTATAATATGAATAAATAAAAACAGCAAGGTAGCAAATAGTAAACAGGCACAAAAACAGTATTGCAATGCTTGTAAATGAGGCCTAGGGTGCATACTTTCACTAGTGCAATCTCTCAATAATGCTAACATAGTTGGATCATATAACCATCCCTCAAAGTGCGATGAAGAATCACTCCAAAGTTCCTATCTAGCGGAGAACATAAGACAGAAGTGTTTGTAGGGTACGAAACCACCTCGAAGCTATTCTTTCCGTTTGATCTATTCAAGAGTTTGTACTAAAATAACACAAAGCTATTCTTTCTGTTCGATCTATCCTAGAGTTCGTACTAAAATAACACCAAAGCAAATTCAGATTTATAATGTTCAATCCAACACAAAGAACTTCAAAGAGTGCCCCAAAATTTCTACCGGAGAAACAAAAGACGAGAACGTGCATCAACCCCTATGGATAGATTACCCCAATGTCATCGCGGGAATCCGCGAATTGAGTGCCAAAACATATATCAAGTGAATCAATATGATACCCCATTGTCACCATGAGCATTCAATTGCAAGACATATATCAAGTGTTCTCAAATCCATAAAAGTATTCAATCCGAAAACAACGAAATCTCAAAGGGAAAAATGCAATTCATCACAACAAGATAGAGAGGGGAAAACACCATATGATCCGACTATATTAACAAAGCCTGCGATACATCAAGATTGTGACGTCTCAAGAACACGAGAGAGAGAGAGAGATTAAACACATAGCTACTGGTACAAACCCTAAACCCCGAGGGTGGACTACTCCCTCCTCATCATGGTGGCCGTCGGGATTATGAAGATGGCCACCGGTGATGATTGCCCTCTCCGGTAGGGTGCCAGAACGAGGTCTAGATTGGATCTCGTGGATACATAGGCCTTGCGGCGACGAAACTTCTGATCTAGGGATACCCCGAAGGGTTTTGGAATATTTGAGAATTTATAGGGCGAAGAGGCGGTCCACAGGACACTCGAGGTGGGCAACACCCACTAGGGCGCGCCTGGGCCTCCTGGCACGCCCTAGTGGGTGCTGCTCCCCTTGATCAGCCCCCAGGTGCTTCCTTGGCCCATTGGCTTTCTTCGGGCCCCAAAAAAAATCCTCCAGGAGTTTTGTTGCGTTTGGATTCCATTTGATATTTATTTACTGCGATGTAAAAAACAAGCAAAAAACAACAACTGGCACTAGGCACTGGGTCAATAGGTTAGTCCCAAAAAATGATATAAAGTTGCTACAAAATGATTGTAAAACATCCAAGAATGATAATATAATAGCATGAATACTTCATAAATTATAGATACGTTGGAGACGTATTAGGAGGCGGCGGCCAAGGGGGGGGGGGAGCTTGCCCCCCAAGTTGGTGGGAGGCACCCCCACCCCTAGGGTTTTAAACCCAAGGCGCCTTGGGACCTTGGGGGGCACACCAGCCCACTAGGGGGCTTGTTCCCACCCATATTCAGCCCACTTGGTCCCCCGAGGTAGGTGGCCCCAACCGGTGGACACCCGGACACCTTTCGGTGCTCCCGGTATAATACCGATAAGCCACGAAACTATTCCGCCGACTGAAACTGGAGTTCCCATATATAAATCTTCTCCTCTGGACCATTCCAGATCTCCTCGTGATGTCCGGGATCTCATCCGGGACTTCAATCAACTTTTAATAACCACATACAATTTCCCATTACAACTCTAGCGTCACCGAACCTTAAGTGTGTAGACCCTATGGGTTCGGGAACCATGCAGACATGACCGAAACAACTCTCCGGCCAATAACCAATAGAGGTATTTGGATACCCATATTGGCTCCGACATTTTCCACGATTATCTCATCGGATGAACCACGATGTCGGGGACTCAATCAATCCCATATGCAAGTCCCTTTGTCCATCAGTATGTTACTTGCCCGAGAGTTGTTCGTGGGTATCCCCGTACCTTGTTCAATCTAATTACCGGCAAGTTTGTTTACTCGTTCCGTAACGCATGATCCTGCGGCTAACTCCTTAGTCACATTGATCTCATTATGATGATGCATTACCGAGTGGGCCCAGAGATACATCTCCGTCATACGGAGTGACAAATCATAGTTTCGATTCGTGCCAACCCAATAGATACTTTCAGAGATATTTGTAGTGCACCTTTATAGTCATCCAGTTACGTTGTGACGTTTGATACACCCAAAACATTCCTACAGTATCCGGGAGTTGCACAATCTCATGGTCTAAGGAAAGATACTTGACATTAGAAAAGCTTTATCAAACGAACTACACAATCTTGTGTTATTCTTAGGATTGGTCTTGTCCATCACATCATTCTCCTAATGATGTGATCTCGTTATCAATGACATCCAATGTCCATGGTCAGGAAACAATAACCATCTATTGATCAACGAGCTAGTCAACTAGAGGCTCACTAGGGAGATGTTGTGGTCTATGTATTCACACATGTATTACGGTTTCCGGTTAATACAATTATAGCATGAACAATAGACAATTATCATGAACAAAGCAATGTAATAATAACCATTTCATTATTGCCTATAGGGCATATTTCCAACACTAGAGTGGAAGCAAAATTGTCAGGGATGAATGGTGGGATCCCACAAACTCTGCAATTAATTTTGCAGAACATGAATATCAACTCTCAGAAAACGGAAGTGCTAACACCTGATCCATAACAGCAACAGAACCACAGCGAGGCAGGAACTAGTGTTCAAATGTCAGGCACAATTCTGGGCAGCACAACTTTTTCTTCAGATCAAATTTCTAGATGAAGGAAATATGCCCTAGAGGCAATAATAAAGTTTTTATTTTATATTTCCTTATATCATGCTAAATGTTTACTATTCACGCTAGAATTGTATTAACCAGAAACTTGATACATGTGTGGATACATGGACAAAATATTGTGTCCCTAGTAAGCCTCTACTAGACTAGCTCGTTGAGCAAAGATGGTTAAGTTTCCTAACCATAGACATGTGTTTTCATATGATAAATGGGATCACATCATTAGGAGAATGATGTGATGGACAAAACCTATTCGTTAGCTTAGGATTACGATCTTTCAGTTTTATTGCTATTGCTTTCTTCATGTCAAATACATATTCCTTCGACTACGAGATTATGCAACTCCTGGATACCAGGAATGCCTTGTGTGCAATCAAACATCGCGATGTAACTAGGCGATTATAAAGATGCTCTAGAGGTATCTCTGAAGGTGTTTGTTGGGTTGGCATAGATCAAGATTAGGATTTGTCACTCCGAGTATCGGAAGAGGTATCACTGGGCCCTCTCGGTAATGCACATCATAAGAAGCCTTGAAAGAAAAGTGAATAATGAGTTAGTTGCAAGATGATGCATTATAGAAGGAGTAAAGAGACTTGCCAGTAACGAGATTGAACTAGGTATGAAGATACCGACGATCGAATCTCGGGCAAGTAACATACCGATGACAAAGGGAATAATGTATGTTGTCATAACGGTTTGACCCATAAAGATCTTCGTAGAATATGTGGGAGACAATGTGAGCATCCAGGTTTCGCTATTGGTTATTGACCGAAGAGGTGTCTCGGTCATGTCTACATAGTTCTCGAACCCGTAGGGTTCGCATGCTTAACGTTCGATGACTATTTTGTATTATATGAGTTATGTGATTTGGTGAGCGAATGTTGTTGGAGTCCCGGATTAGATCATAGAGATGATGAGGAGTCTCGAAATGGTAAAGATTGATTTATAGGACGATAGTATTCAGACAGAGGAAGTGTTCCGGAGGGTACCAGGTACTTATCGGGTCACCGGAAGGTGTTTCGGGTACCCCCGACAATCCTATGGGCCATATGGGCATTGTGAAGGAACACAACAGCCCACAAGGGGCTGGTGCACCCTATATGGCTATAGGAGGAGGAGAAGGAAAGGGGGAAGGGCAAGGAAAGTGTGGATTAGGATTCCCACTTCCTTCCCTCACCCCCTCTTTCCTTCCCCTTCATGCATACATGGAAAGGGGGGGCACAGGGCAAGGAAGGGCCCCTAGGGGCGGCGGTCAACCCTAGGACGCCCCTGGCTACCTCTCCTCCCCTCCCACCTATATAGATGTGGGGAGGGGGCGCCTCGCAAGGACACACCAACAATTGTTAGCCGTGTGCGGCGTCCCCCTCCATAGTTTACGCCTCCCATCATATTCTTGTAGTGCTTAGGTGAAGCCCTGTGCGGATAACATCACCATCAGCGTCACCATGTTGTCATGCTGATGGAACTCATCTACTTTCCTCGACACTCTGCTGGATCAAGAGTTCGAGGGACATCATCGCGCTGAACGTGTGCAGAACTTGGAGGTTCCGTACATTTGGTACTTGATCGGTCGGAATGAGAAGAAGTTTGTCATGGTATTTCCTTGACATATGACAAGGGATGGCTTATCATGTGTGGGGCCAGGAGTGTGTTGCCGGGCTCTAGAAGCGGGAGTAGGGAAGACCTCAAATGATGCCAGTCTTACCCAGGTTCGGGGCTCTCCATGGAGATAACACCCCGAGTCCTGCTCTGCGGGGTCGCCGCATAACTATGATCAAATAGACTTGCTACAAGGGTGCTCCTTGAGCTGCTTCGGCTAGAGGAAGTAGAAAGCAAGGCTAGCTCTACTCCTCCTCTAGCTACGTGGGTGTGTGGTGGCTAGAATGGTGAACCCTTTGCATGGGTGAGCCTCGGGGGTTTATATAGGCCTACCCCCAGGGGTACAATGGTAATCTGACTGGCTGTAGAACCCGGCCGTCAGTGTCTCTGGGCTCCGGCTTCTGCGCTGACCGTTGGGGCCCATCGCCTGGTAGGCCTCGCCGACTACCGTGAACTTGGCCGATAGGTAGGGCTCGCTGCCTGCGAGCCAGGAGGACTGTACTGCACGGTAGCCTTGCCTTTGATGACGGTAGCGTGGTCGGGGGGCGCATGGCTACAGTATCGCCGCCTGGTGGGCGATCACTATAGCCGCACCCTGTCCCTTCAGTTTAAAGGTGCACAGACTCCAAGGGGAGGGATGGCCGCCTGCTGGGAGTCGGCCTTCCCTGGAGGCCGCCTGTTCTAGCCTTGCCGGCTTCCGGCGATACGCAGACAGGTGGGGCCCGCCATCTGCGGGCCTCACCGACCACCTTTCATGGGAGCATGGCCTTGCCTGACGTAAGCAATGTCAAGGGCCACATGGCTACAGTGTCGTGTCAGGCAAGGGGTGTCCGTTTGGTACACCCACACTATGGCCACATTCCGTCCTGGTTTTTGGGGTGGTAGGCCGCATTGTTGCCATGCCCTGTCTTGTCGTAGCAGGTGGGCGCAAACTTTGAGGGGGTGAGGGGCGCCTGGTAGGAGTCGGCCCAGGCCCTCGCCGCTTTCTGGGGCGCACCGCCTTCGCAGAGTCTGCTTCCTTCTTGGGGTCCACCTCCTTCTAGGAGGCGGCCCTTTGGCACCAGCCGACCCCAAGGGCCGGCCTCGTGACCAGTCGGGCTGAGGGCTTGGCCATCCCCGATGTCTTAAAAAGTCTTGAATGCTAGTCGGGATGGTGAGGCTCTACGGCTTTGGGCGGACGGAGGGGCTCAGCAGTTTCCCTATTGAACGATCTTTCACCTTATGCTCCGTCCGACTGGAAGGAGTCGGACGCCAGGAGCCGGACGTGGCCGCGCCTGCCTAGTGCAATTCGAACCGGCGGGCGGGAGTAGGGGCTGCGTCGTCCGCCTAGCGCGCCACATGTGGCACCTTCAGGCCAGGCTGGCCTGCCAACCCACGCGCGTGACGGGACGTCGCCGCAAGCTGGGGCCCGCCACTACAGGGCCTCAGCCCACGTGCAGATCCACTGTGGCAGAGGCAGGCGGTTTCCCTTCCTTGGAGCCATAACTGCGCTTTAACACGCGGTAAACACGGGGTCGTGCAGGGCGTCGAGCGCAGTTAATCCCATGCCCGCATGTCACCTCGGCTTCACCTCCGGCTGGCTATAAAGAGGAGGGAGGGAGATGAGGAGGGGCACAACACTCACGCGCCCACTCCCCACTCCCTCTCCTCTCCATCGCCACCACCGTGTTGCTCCGCTCCGTTGCCGTCGAACCGCCACTGCAGCCACCCCTCGCGAGGTTGTCACCTTGTCGCAATCATCATGCCATTGAAGCGACTGCTACGCCGCGGCCGCCACCGCAGCTTCGCTGCCGCGTGTTGCCACCGTCGTCATCCTCATCACCGCAGCGGCCTTCTTCATTTCTTCTCTGACGAGCTCTCCCTCGCCACCCAGTGTCATGGCAAAGAGTGGATGGATGGGCTCCACCATTCACCAAGACCACATCGACATCCTCCACGCGACGCGGAGGATACCTTGCCTCGACAATGTGGAGGTATGCAACCCTGGGTCGAAGGTCTCGCCGGAGCCAAAGCTGGACGAGTACGTGGTGTTCCGTGCCACTTCATCCGCGGCTTCACGCTCCCGGCCTCCAGCTTCTTTTGGGAATTCCTCCACCATTTCCAGCTACAGCCGCACCACCTCACTCCCAACACGGTGGTGTGCATCTCGACCTTCGTCTCCCTCTGCGAGGAGTACCTTGGCGTGCAGCCGACTATCGAGCTATGGGGTAGATTCTTCTACCTCAAGCTCGGTACAATGGCGAAGTTCGAACCGGCCCTGTACAGAGTGTGCGTGGCCGTGAGGCGCTCAGGAATCGGCACCCTCTTTTGTCCACTTCCTCTGCACAAGTCGGCCAAGCTCTTGCAGAGGTCCTTCTTCTACGTCTGGAATCTCCGGAACATAGACTATGTCAACCTACCGCCTTATGTGTCGGGGCCGCCTGCTGGATCACGCGGCAACTGGCAACAGCAACCGCCCAAGAAGCCACTGCCTCCAAACATCGTCAGCGTCCTCATCCGGCTGAAGGAGATGACCAGCCGGGAGGGTCTCTAGCTAGCCGATCTGGTGGCCGGCTTCAACATGCGCCGGGTCTCACCATTCTAGCTCTGACTGCACCTCATCTGCGAGATGAGCAGCCTTCAAGATCAATGCCGAATGTCGATGAAGGATATGCCGAGAGGGAGGTGGCCCTCCACATCAACGACATCACCAACTACAAGCTCAACGACGCGGACTGGCACATTGGCAAGGAGCCCTAGAGCCGGGCCAATCCTCCTCCTTTGGTACATGTCGGATCCGACTACTCCATTACTTTCATTTCTTGTTCTTCCGACTTGACTAGTCAGCTCTTGTGGCAGCGCTTCTGAAGCCAAGGCCCGCCGTCTCCTGGTCACAAGCAAACACGACAGCAACCCGACCAAGAAGGCCAAGAGGGTGGATGGCACCAAGAAGGCAGAGGCCGCCAAGCGGCAGGAGGCCCAGAAGGCGGCCACCAGCCGTAAGGGGCCCAAGCCCTTGCCGCTCACATCCGGGTAAACATGCCCACATTTTCTGGCTCTGTACTTTTCTTCTTTCTCAGGGGTGTTTCTTGATCTTTGCCTTTTCTGTTGAATAGGGCGGCCTGTGCCACCTCGCGGGCTTCGTATGCCTCGGTGATGGACCCGGTGGATGGCTCGGTGGACACACGACGTCTGGACCCAGCTGCCGCCCTCCAGGAGGTGCGGGAGAAGAATGTGCAGGAGGCACGTGAGGCGTACGACAAGGCGTGGGAAGACATGTAGGCAAAGGCGGCGACACAGGCGGAGGCCCAGGCCGCAGCGAAGGCGGAGGCTGAGGCGGTGCGGAAGGCCCAGGCGGAGGCGGAGGCAGAGGTAGCGAGGAAGGCCCAAGCGGATCCGGTTGGTGGCAGGATCCCGGAGACCATCCCCCTCTACCGGTCGGATGCGGAGGTGGTGCAGAACCATATGCCGCCTGGAGCGGTCGGAGCTGATCAGTCGGCTCCGGAGCCGCAGGTCCCCGACACCATTGTTCCTGAGGTGGAGGGGAACCAGCGGAAGTCGGCTGCTGGCGGACAAGGAGGCGGCGAACCCATCCAGCCGGAGGTTCCACCAGCCGACACAGGCCAGCCGGCAGGTCGGGCCTTGACGATGCGTGCTCCGGCGCGTCGGCGCGCTGTGCGGGCGGCCTCCAAGCTCAGGCAGCAAGTGGACGCCATGTCCTCGAGCTCGTGGAGGGCCGGCGCCGGGGCTACTAGTGTCGTCTCCTCGGTCCGGGTGGTGGAAGCCGGCCCCGCCGCCTTGAACTTGGCGGTGTGGGAGATGGAGGACCGGTTCCTCGCCCAACATGCCTCCATACCGAAGGCGAGCGACGATATGTTGCTGATGCGGATGGCCGTCCAGGTATGTATTTCTTCTTTTCACTTCTTCTTCTTGTAGTTTTCCGTGGGGGCGTGCCAGCACACCCATTGGGTGTACCCTCGAGTTACAAGCCGGCTGCTGAGCAGACGGGTTGGAACTCCAAGGCGCTTTGTTGTTTTGTTGAAATGCTTGCGATTGTTGCAGGACCTCCACAACATGCGGGTGGCCACATACAATACGCAAAAGCAGATGCTCGCCACCCGGACTTCCGAGCTGGCTTAGAGCCGAAGTAAGTATGCCATCTGATACGTCTCCAACGTATCTATAATTTTTGATTGTTCCATGCTATTATATTACCCATTTTGGATATTTATGGGCTTTACTATACACTTTTATATCATTTTTGGGACTAACCTACTAACCGCAGGCCCAACCATAATTGCTGTTTTTTTGCCTATTTCAGTGTTTCGCAGAAAAGGATGTCAAATGGAGTCCAAACGGAATGAAACCTTCGGGAGCGATCTTTTTGGAACAAACGCAATCTAGGAGACTTGGAGTGGACGTCAAGAAGCAGCCGAGGCGGCGACGAGGGTGTAGGGCACGCCCAAGGGGGGGCGCCCCCCTGCCTCATGGGCCCCTCGTGGCTCCCCTCACCTACCTCCTTCACCTATATATATCTACGTACCCGGAAACCATCCAGGAGCGCCATGAAAAACTATTTCCACCACCGCAACCTTCTGTACCCGTGAGATCCCATCTCGGAGCCTTTCCGGCGATCCGCCGGAGGGGGAATCAATCACAGAGGGCCTCTACATCATCACCAAGGTCTCTCCGATGAGTTGTGAGTAGTTTACCACAGACCTTCGGGTCCATAGTTATTAGCTAGATGGCTTCTTTTCTCTCTTTGAATCTCAATACAAAGTTCTCCTTGATCTTCTTGGAGATCTATTCGATATAACTTTTTTTGCAGTGTGTTTGTCGCGATCCGATGAATTGTGGGTTTATGATCAAGTTTATATATGAGAAATATTTGAATCTCCTCTGGGTTCTTTTATGTATGATTGGTTATCTTTGCAAGTCTCTTCGAATTATCAGTTTGGTTTGGCCTACTAGATTGATCTTTCTTGCAATGGGAGAAGTGCTTAGCTTTGGGTTGAATCTTGCGGTGTCCTTTCCCAGTGAAAGCAGGGGCAGCAATGCACGTGTTGTATTGTTGCCATCGATGATAAAAAGATGGGGTTTATATCATATTGTTTGAGTTTATCCCTCTACATCATGTCATCTGGCTTAATGCATTACTCTGTTCTTATGAACTTAATACTCTAGATGCATGCTGGATAGCGGTCGATGTGTGGAATAATAGTAGTAGTTGCAGGCAGGAGTCGTTGTACTCATTGCGGACGTGATGCCTATATACATGATCATGCCTAGATATTCTCATAACTATGCACTTTTCCATCAATTGCTCGACAGTAATTTGTTCACCCACCGTAATAATTATGTTATCTTGAGAGAAGCCACTAGTGAAACCTATGGCCCCCGATTCTATTCTCTATCATATAAGTTTCCAATCTACTTTATTTTGCAATCTTTACTTTTCAATCTATATCATAAAAATACCAAAAATATTTATCTTATCATATTATCTTTATTAGATCTCACTTTCGCAAGTGTGAAGGGATTGACAACCCCTTTATCGCGTTGGTTGCGAGCTTCTTGTTTGTTTGTGTAGGTGCGAGGGACTTGTGAGGAGCCTCCTACTGGATTGATACCTTGGTTCTCAAAAACTGAGGGAAATACTTATGCTACTTTTCTGCATCACCCTTTCCTCTTCAAGGGAAAAACCAACGCATGCTCAAGAGGTAGCAAGAAGGATTTTTGGCGCCATTGCCGGGGAGGTCTTCGCTTAAGTTAAGACATACCAAGTACCCATCACAAACTCATCTCCCTCGCATTACATTATTTGCCATTTGCCTCTCATTTTCCTCTCCCCTACTTCACCCTTGCCATTTTATTCGCCCTCTCTTTTCCGTTCGTCTCTCTTTTTCGCTTGTCTCTTGTGTGCTTGTGTGTTTTATTGCTTGTCACAATGGCTCAAGATAACACTAAATCGTGTGACTTTTCCAATACCAATAATAATGATTTCCTTACCACTCCGATTGCTCCTCTCAATGATGTTGAATCTTGTGAAATAAAAGCTGCTTTGTTGAATCTTGTTATGAAAGATCAATTCTCCAGCCTTCCTAGTGAAGATGCCGCTACTCATCTAAACAACTTTGTTGATTTGTGCGATATGCAAAAGAATAAAAACATGGATAATGATATTGTTAAATTGAAGTTATTTTCGTTTTCACATAGAGATCGTGCTAAAACCTAGTTTTCGTGTTTGCCTAAAAATAGTATTGATTCATGGAATAAATGCAAAGATGCTATTATCTCTAACTATTTTCCTCCCGCTAAGATCATCTCTCTTAGAAACGATATTATGAATTTTAAGCAACTTGATCATGATCATGTTGTACAATCTTGGGAGAGGATGAAATTAATGATACGTAATTGCCCTACACATGGTTTGAATTTATGGATGATCATACAAAATTTCTATGCCGGATTGAACTTTGCTTCTAGAAATCTTTTAGATTCGGCAGCGGGAGGCACTTTTATGGAAATCACTTTAGGGGAAGCTACTAAACTCCTAGATAATATTATGGTTAATTATTCTCAATGGCACACCGAAAGATCTACTAGTAAAAAGGTTCATGCTATAGAAGAAATTAATGTTTTGAGTGGAAAGATGGATGAACTTATGGAATTGTTTGCTACTAAGAGTGCTCCTATTGATCCTAATGATATGCCTTTGTCTACTTTGATTGAGAATAATAATGAATCTACGGATGTGAATTTTGTTGGTAGGAATAATTTTGGTAACAACACGTATAGAGGAAACTTTAATCCTAGGCCGTTTCCTAGTAATTCCTCCAATAATTATGGTGATTCCTACAACAACTCTTATGGAACTTTTAATAATATGCCCTCTGATTTGAGATGAGTGTTAAATAATTTATGAATTCTCAAAAGAATTTCAATGCTTTGCTTGAAGAAAAATTACTTAAAGTTGATGAATTGGCTAGGAACGTGGATAGAATTTCTCTTGATGTTGAATCTTTGAAACTTAGATCTATTCCTCCTCAGCATGATATCAATGAGTCTCTCAAAGCCATGAGAATTTCCATTGATTAGTTCAAAGAAAGAACCGCTAGATTGCGTGCTAAGAAAGATTGCTTTGTAAGAGCGTGTTCTTCTAGTTTGCATGATAATAATGATGAAGATCTAAAAGTTATTGATGTGTCTCCTATTAAATCCTTGTTTTGCAATATTAATCTTAATAATAATGGGACTGGAGATGAGCCAACATTAGTTAAAATGCGTCCTAATGATTTGGAGTATTTTGATCTTGATGCTAAAATTGGTAAAAGTGGGATTGGAGAGATCAAAACTTTACATAGCAATGAACTCACTACTTTGGATTTCAAGGAATTTAATTATGATAATTGTTCTTTAATAGATTGTATTTCCTTGTTGCAATCCGTGTTGAATTCTCCTCATGCTTATAGCCGAAATAAAGCTTTTACTAAACATATCATTGACGCTTTAATGCAATCTTATGAGGAAAAACTTGAATTAGAAGTTTCTATCCCTAGAAAATTTTATGATGAGTGGGAACCTACTATTAAAATTAAAATAAAAGATCATGAATGCTATGCTTTGTGTGATTTGGGTGCTAGTGTTTCCATGATTCCAAAAACTTTATGTGATATGCTAGGTTTCCCTGAATTTGATGATAGCTCTTTAAACTTGCACCTTGCGGATTCCACTATTAGGAAACCTATGGGAATGATTAATGATGTTCTTATTGTTGCAAATAGGAATTATGTGCCCGTAGATTTTATCGTTCTTGATATAGATTCCAATCTTTCATGTCCTATTATTCTTGGTAGACCTTTCCTTAGAACGATTGGTGCAATTATTGATATGAAGGAAGGAAATATTAGATTCCAATTTCCATTAAGAAAAGGCATGGAACACTTTCCTAGAAATAAAATCAAATTACCTTATTAATCTATTATGAGAGCCACTTATGAATTGAATGCTAAAGATGGCAACACCTAGGTCTATTCTCGCTTTTATGCCAAGCTAGGGGCGTTAAACGATAGCGCTTGTTGGGAGGCAACCCAATTTTATTTTTGTTCCTTGCTTTTTGTTCCTTTTTAGTAATAAATAATTCATATAGCCTCTGATTAGATGTGATTTCATGTTTTAATTAGTGTTTGTGCCAAGTAGAACCTATAGGATCATCTTGGGTGAAAGTTAATTTGATCTTGCTGAAAAACAAAAACTATTGCGCTCACAAGAAAAACTCTAATAAAACATAGAAACGTGATTTTGAGTTGATTCCTTTTGCAGTAGATCAACAGACAAATTTCCTAGGACTTACTATTTTGGTAGGAGTTTTAGAGTTCCATAAGTGTTTGTAAGTTACAGATTTCTACAGACTGTTCTGTTTTTGACAGATTCTGTTTTTCGTGTGTTGTTTGCTTATTTTGATGAATCTATGGCTAGTATCGGGGGGGGGGGGGTATGAACCATAGATAAGTTGTAATACAGTAGGTTTAACACCAATATAAATAAAGAATGAGTTCATTACAGTACCTTAAGTGGTGGTTTTTCTTTCTTGCACTAATGGAGCTCATGAGATTTCCTGTTGAGTATTGTGTTGTGAAGTTTTCAAGTTTTGGGTAAAGATTTGATGGAATATGGAATAAGGAGTGGCAAGATCCTAAGCTTGGGGATGCCCATGGCAACCCAAGATAATTCAAGGACAACCAAAAGCCTAAGCTTGTGGATGCCCCGGAAGGCATCCCCTCTTTCGTCTTCGTCTATCGGTAATTTTACTTGGAGCTATATTTTTATTTACCACATGATATGTGTTTTGCTTGGAGCGCCTTGTATGATATGAGTCTTTGCCTTTTAGTTTACCACAATCATCCTTGCTGTACACACCTTTTGGGAGAGACACACATGATTCGGAATTTATTAGAATACTATTTGTGCTTCACTTATATCTTTTGAGCTATACGGTTTTGCTCTAGTACTTCACTTATATCTTTTTAGAGCACGACGGTGGTTTTATTTTGTAGAAATTATTGATCTCTCATGCTTCACTTATATTATTTTGAGAGTCTTTTAGAACAGCATGGTATTTTCGATGGTTATAAAATTGGTCCTAATATGATGGGCATCCAAGTTGGATATAATAAAAACTATCATAGGAAGTGAATTGAATACTATGATCAACTTGATGCTTGATAATTGTTTCGAGATATAAAGGTGGTAATATTAGAGTCATGCTAGTGAAGTAATTGTGAATTTTAGGAATACTAGTGTTGAAGTTTGTGATTCCTGTAGCATGCACGTATGGTGAACCGTTATGTGATGAAGTTGGAGCATGATTTATTTTTTGATTGTCTTCCTTATGAGTGGCGGTCGGGGACGAGCGATGGTCTTTTGCTACCAATCTATCCCCCTAGGAGCATGCGTGTAGTACTTTGTGTCAATAACTTGTATATTTTTGCAATAAGTATATGAGTTCTTTATGACTAATGTTGAGTCTATGGATTATACGCACTCTCACCCTTCCACTATTGCTAGCCTCTCTTGTGCCGTGCAACTTTCGCCAGTGCCATACACTCACCATATACCTTCCTCAAAATAGACACCATACCTACCTATTATGGCATTTCCATAGCCATTCCGAGATATATTGCCATGCAACTTTCCACCGTTCCGTTTATTATGACACGCTCCATCATTGTCATATTGCTTTTTTGCATGATCATGTTGTTTACATCGTATTTGTGGCAAAGCCACCTTGATAATTATTTCATACATGTCAATCTCATTGCATATCCCGGTACACCGCAGGAGGCATCCACATAGAGTCATATTTTGTTCTAAGTATTGAGTTGTAATTCTTGAGTTGTAAGTAAATAAAGTGTGACGATCTTCATTATTAGAGCATTGTCCCAACTAAGGAAAGGATGATGGAGACTATGATTCCCCCACAAGTCGGGATGAGACTCCGGACTTTATGAAAAATAAAAGAGGCCAAAGAAGGCCAAATAAAAAAAAGAGGCCAAAGAAACCCACCAAAATAAAAAAATGAGAGAAAACGAGAGAAGGGACGATGTTACTATCCTTTTCCCACACTTGTGCTTCAAAGTACCACCATGATCTTCATGATAGAGAGTCTCCTATGTTGTCACTTTCATATACTAGTGGGAATTTTACATTATAGAACTTGGCTTGTATATTCCAATGATGGGCTTCCTCAAAATGCCCTAGGTCTTCGTGAGCAACCAAGTTGGATGCACACCCACTTAGTTTCTTTTGTTGAGCTTTCATATACTTATAGCTCTAGTGCCTCCGTTGCATGGCAGTCCCTACTCACCCACATTGATATCTATTTATGGGCATCTCCATATCCCGTTGATACGCCTAGTTGATGTGAGACTATCTTCTCCTTTTTGTCTTCTCCACAACCACCATTCTATTCCACATATAGTGTTATGTCCATGGCTCACGCTCATGTATTGCGTGAAATTTGAAAAAGTTTGAGAACATTAAAGTATAAAACAATTTCTTGGCTTGTCATCGGGGTTGTGCATGATTTAAATATTTTGTGTGATGAAGATAGAGCATAGCCAGACTATATGATTTTGTAGGGATAGCTTTCTTTAGCCATGTTATTTTGAGAAGACATGATTGCTTTGTTAGTATGCTTGAAGTATTATTGTTTTCATGTCAATATGAACTTTTATCTTGAATAACTTGGATCTAAACATTCATGCCACAATAAAGAAAAATACATTGGGAAATATGCTAGGTAGCATTCCACATCAAAAAAAATCTGTTTTTATCATTTACCTACTCGAGGACGAGCAGGAATTAAGCTTGGGGATGCTTGATACGTCTCCAACGTATCTATAATTTTTGATTGTTACATGCTATTATATTACCCGTTTTGGATGTTTATGGGCTTTACTATACACTTTTATATCATTTTTGGGACTAACCTACTAACCGGAGGCCCAGCCCGAATTGCTGTTTTTTTGCGTATTTCAGTGTTTCGCAGAAAAGGAATATCAAACGGAGTCCAGATGGAATGAAACCTTCGGGAGCGATCTTTTTGGAACAAACGCAATCCAGGAGACTTGGAGTGGACGTCAAGAAGCAGCCGAGGCGGCCACGAGGGTGTAGAGCGCGCCCTAGGGGGGGCGCCCCTACCTCATGGGCCCCTCATGGCTCCCCTGACCTACCTCCTTTGCCTATATAGAACCGGCCTCGGAGCGTGGGTGAGCAGCTCACGGCCGTCAGGATGCGCCTGGAGCCGACAAGCCGCCTGCTCTGCCGGCTTCAGCGCACCGGGGCTCAGGTCTTGGAGGCCTCATGCCGGGTAGTCCGATTCCATGGACTACCAGTCGGACGATCGACTGGCTGGAGGTGGCGGTGTAGCGGCTCGATGCCTGGAAGATCTCCACCGCACGAGCCGGCACCGCCATGGCGCTGGAGTTCGTCAGGGCCTGGTACCCCGGCGTGCGCATGTTGCAGCTGGCGACTTTCCGCCAGGACGCGCTGCTTGAGCTGGCGGCGGAAAGCGAGAACATCGCCAGTCGGGCGTCCGCCGTCGCCGACTACGTCCATGTCGACGTCTTCTTCCCGGAGCGGGCGGATAATGGCATCGTCGTTCCCCCCTCCTGGTTTAGTCTTGAGCCGTTGGACGGGAAGGACTTGGTAGAGGAGATCGCCTGCAGCGACGAAGGCGACGAGGAGGTTGAGGGCGAGGATGAAAACTAAGTTACTCCAGATGGCGGAGCGACCAGCCGAAATCAGCCCGACCCAGCGCTGACTGTCGACCTGCCAGAGACTTCGTCAGCCGGCGCCGACAGCCGAACCAATCCCCAGCAGCCAGAGCTATGCCTACCGCCAACCAGCCAATTCAGCCCGAGGGGCCGTCTGCCTAGGTGGCCTGCTTATCTTCTTTTCAAGTTTTCTATCTTTGTGTTTGAAGAACAATGTTAATTATGTGCGGTTCCACCCACTGGGGGTGTATGTTTAAACTTCATGAATGCTGGCCTTGGGCCTTTTGCAATGTACATAAGTTTAAATCCCCACATTATTGCATGTCTTGCCGGGTTCTTGTTTGAATTTGCTTTTCTCTCTTTGGCTTTTTTATCTGCTGTGTTCTCTTGGCCACCTCCCTGCCAGCCGGACAGCCTCTCTGCTGTTTGTGGCTGGGTCAGGGACTTGGTCATTCTTCAGAATGGGCAAGTTACTTTAGCCACGTAGAGTGTAGCTAATCGAGCGAGAAGCCGGTCTGCCGGTTGCTGAGGAGCCGGACAAGGGAGGCGAGGAGCCGGCTAGGTCTAAGTTGGCGTTTACCTTAGTCGTATTTTGTGTGGACAACGTTTCCGGCCTTTAGCTTTTCACCAGTCAGATAGTCATGCTGCGAGCTGTGACTTGGAGTGAAGAGAGTGCTTTGGTGTCGGCGCACTACTAGTCGGCTCCGGCTGGTGCAAACTTAGGCCAAGGCGGCGAGCCCCTGGGCCGGCTGACTGGAACCCGGACGGGGCAAGGATAGAAAAAACTAAAAATCATGGCGTAAGCTTAACTCATAGATAAAAAGGTAGCCCCTGAGTGCACCTCGGGGGACCTGAGGTCTTTTACTTAATACAAAAGTTGGCGTGGTACATACGCTCGAATCAACTGTAAAACGGGCAGAGCAGATTTGCATTCCATGACCGCTCCATCCCTTTGCCGGCTGTGCATCGCTTGCATGCCCTGGGCTTCTGAGCATCGATTAGGTAGTACGAGTCATTGCCCAGGGCCTTGCTGATGATGAAGGGGGCTTCCCAAGGTGCGACGAGCTTGTGCTGTCTGGCTGATCACTGGATCAGGCAGAGCACAAGGTCGCGTTCGGGGAAAGAACATGGCTTGACCTTCTTGTTGTGGTAGCGGTGCAGGCTCTGCTGGTAGATGGCGAACCGGCTGCATGCTAGCAGTTGGGCCTCTTCCAGCAGGTCGATGCCGTCTTCTCTTGCTTCTCTTGCTTCCGCCTTCGTGTACATGGTGACCCGAGACGAGTCAAACTCGATATCTGTGGGGATGATAGCCTCGGCACTATACACAAGGAAGAAGGGCATGAAGCTGGTTGATCTGTTGGGCATGGTCCGAAGGCTCCAGAGGACGGCCGACAGCTCGTCGATCCAGCAGCTGGCCGATCGCTCCAGCGGCTCGATAAGGCGGGGCTTGATGCTAGACAAGGTAAGGCCGTTTGCTCGCTCCACTTGCCCGTTTGACCGCGGGTGGGCAACGAACGCTAAGTCTTGTCAGATGCCTTGATTCGCGCAGAAACGGGCCAATGCGCCTTTGGCGAAGTTGGTGCCGTTGTCGGTGATGATACTATGGGGAACGCCATATCGGACGGTGATGTCGGCGATGAACGTGATAGCAGTCGGACTATTCAGCTTCTTGATTAGTTTGGCTTCTATCCACTTGGTGAATTTGTCCACAACGACCAACAGATGAGTCATGCTGCCGCGTGCTGTCTTGAAAGGACCCACCATATCCAAAGCTCATGCGGCGAATGGCTAGGTGATGGCACTACAAAAAAATACACTTCTGTGATGATACGTGTTTGTCACATTATGTCACGTTTTCTATCTTGCATGTACATCCATGACGATTTTATGACAGAATCAAGATAGTCATACCTGTGCTGTCGTAGAAGTATTCTGTGACATTAACAAAATAATCATCACGGAAGTGTCCACTTCCATGACGATAAATCGCGTGTCATAGAAGTGCTTTCATCATGGGTGACCAACACGTGGCATCCACCGTAACGGAATAAGTTAAGCTATCGGGTCGGGTTTTGGATCCGATAACCTGTTAATAGCCCCGACCAATGGGGATTTTCCACGTGTAAAATCATCATTGGCTCGAGGAAACACGTGTCCCCTTAACGTTGGGACAGATGTCATCCACTCATTGGACCGAAGGCGCCTATGATACGTCGACACGTGGCACGACCCAACAGAGGCCCATTCCTGTGAAAAGGTCGGCCTGTTTGACTTGGTCAAAAGGTGGCGGGCTGGCCCACGGAAAGTCTGTTAACGGCTTGTTCGCATATAGCCCATTTACAACCCGCTAACCTAGGGCTCATTACGACCTATCCGAATTAGGCCCAATAGCATCATCTGGGCCGTCCAACATGATTCCAGCCCATTTTAACTTCCGGCCCATGTATGGATGATGACTACTTTTGGCCCATATGAGGCCCTTTGTAACTCTTGGCTCATTAACGACCCATGGTGAAATTGGCCCGTAATGAACAATGTATCAATTTATACCCATTAACGGCCCATTATTCCATTGGGCCATTTCCAACCCATGTTATCTTTCGGCCTTCTCAGGGCCCATTTATTCTTGGGCTCATTTTTAGCATTTCGATTACTTACGGCCCATTACTGTAATTTTTTGCTTGTGGGCCAAATTCCGCCCGTGGTTACAGTCGGCCCATTTGTGGCCTCCTATTACGTTGGGCCCTTTTCATAGCATCATCAAATACGGCCAATTAACGACGACCCATTATGGTCGGCCCATGAACGGACGATTCCAACTCTAGCCCATCTACGGTCATAATACGGTCTGTTATTGGCCAATGTTTGGCCAATCAATCATACGGCCCGTAGAAGGCCCATTGGTGATATGGCTCGTATAAGGCCCAATGTGTCCATGCCCCGAAGAAGGCCCATTGTGTCTACGGCCCGTAGAAGGCCCATTGTTTCTACGCCCAGTAGGAGGCCCATTGTTTCTATGGCCCGTAGAAGCCCCATCGTTTCTACAGCCCGTAGGAGGCCCGGTGCCACTACAGTAAATATGTAGCCCATGGTAATTGTGGCCTAGTTTTAAAAAATAGGTTATTGTGGCCACTAGCAAACCGCGGAAAAAGAACTGCACTGACTACAAGCAAACAAATAAACAAGACAACAAGGAAATAAATAAGCAAGCAACTTACACTAGGCTATCACGGCTATTACACATATTACATCCACTGGGTATCAAAGTTTGCCACAAGTGCAAATATAGGGAACAAAGCAACATATCATATACACTGGTTGTCAAAGTTGGTGACCAGCGCAAATAAACGTCGTAGAAAAACAAGTCTAGAACTGAAACCACTTCAGAAGATCTCCAGAAACAATATCCTGGGTACCCATAATGCTAGCAATATGCTTAGCAAGCTTATTAACTTTCTCTTGTTTGGCGCTTAAATCCTCGAGCGCTTGCTGTTGCACCAGAAAGTATGCATCTGAATTCTGCAGGGAATTCCTCAGTCCTTCAGCTTTGTGTCACAGCACATCTGTTTGATGTATTTCAACTTGAAGTTGAGACTCAGGAAGATGAACTGATTCAGGCAGCGAGTTTGAAGAGCTTGTGGCAGCAGTAGTGGCCAGTAACTTGAACACTACATCAAGACATGACTTTTGGGTTCTATCACTGTCTTCAAGATAGTTTTTATCAGATTTCTTGGAGACTAACAGGGATGTCTCATTATCTTGAACCTTATCTGCATTACTTCCTTTACCATTGCATAATGGGGTACTGTTCTCTAATATTTTGTCTGCTTTCTAAAAGAGAAACAAGCAGACACATCATAGGTTTACCATGTTGTATATGAAACTCATTTTGGTAAATCAGTTTAGTAGTAAAGTGGACATGATAACAACATGAAACAAACATATATCTATGTACCATGATCACTTTATGGTCTATATCATTCTAGTTTTTGTTTCCAAATCAAGATGGAGACACAGTTCAAATAATATTTGTTCAAGACAAAGCAGAATAGACAGAATATAAGTGTGGGAAACTATAGAGCAATAACAACACTTGTAATGTGCATGACATGAGAACATAACTGTTTATTCAATTGAAACTGAAATCAACATAGAGCAAGTTACAATAGCAAACTAGTTAAAGAAACAGGTTTAAAACATACCTGTTGCGCTATTGGAGCTTCAATTCCATCTTTCAAATTTGAAAAAAATTGGTATGAGTAAATATAGTGATGCAAGAGCAAAGGAGTATGGACCATAGCTACAGAACTTTACCTGAGAACAAATCTTCTTCTCCTTTAAGCGTTGAGTTGGGATTCAGAGTGGTGGTCCTCGTGCTTTGGGCACTTCAGTTCCCTTACTAACTGCTCATGTTTGGGTGCTCTATGGTGGAGACGATGCTGTGTCAACTGGAACTGGGTTACTATTTGCCGGGATTGGGGTTAGAAGGGGTGTAGCTGGTTCTCTGTCCAACTTGATAGGGGTACAATCCGCGATAGTCTGGGTTATGTGTGGTGGGGCTGGTTCTTGGGCAAGTACAACCATGGTTCTATCTGCATCAACTGGTAGCACTATCTTTTCTGAAGATCGTGTTGTTACTCCCTTAGATACTGCCATCACCCTCTCCAATTCAAATGGATGATAAACAAGAAAAGTAATTGATAGTACATACATTGTATGATAGACAGGTGCAATGGATAGTGGGGAATAAAAGAGGGCATGAAATAATTCACATTTATGTTGTTTAACCAAACAGGATAGCATGACACAATTTCACATATATGATGGCTAACTAAACAGGATAGCATGACACAATTTCACATTATGATGGCTACTAAAAAAGATGGAAAGACATAGTTCAAAATATGATGACTATGTAAACAGGATGACATAATATAACTATATAATGTGTTTATTAAATAGGTTGGCATGCCATAATTCACATACATTCACGGATAGAATGACATAATTCAAAATATGATGAATGTAAACACTAAATAGGATGAGGTGATATAACTATGTGATGTCTTTATTAAATGGGTTGCCATGCCATAATTCAGATGGATGCTGTTGTAAACATGATGGCATGATATAATTCAAATATATGATTTATATAGTAAGCAAGTAAGCAGATGGCAATCCATATATGATGTAAAAACTAAGCAATACAAGATAACATGCATGACATGGGTAATATAACCCTGCCAAGTTTGAGCATAGACCTCAGGGGGGAAATAGGACTGGTCATCAGTCTATGAATCCTCCTCTCAGGAGCTCTCTGTAACCAGCAAGATGTCTACTTCAGCAGGTAGCATTGTCTGCTCTGAATACCTTGTTTTCACTCCAGATACTTCCATCACCGCTTTAAATGGCTGATGCACAGGAAGAGTAGTTGAATATACAAACATTGTCGACAAATGGAACACGCAATACAAAAAAAATGATAGCATGATATAATTCACATACATGATGATTGGCTGAACAACGTGGCATTGCATAATTCACATATATAATGCCTTTGCAACAAGATAGCATTGCATAATTCACATATATAATGTCTTGCAACAAGATGGGAATGCATAATTCACATACATGGTAATTAGACACTAAACAGGTGGCATTCATACAAAGCATGTCTAAACTAATCAAATGACATAGCAATGCAAGACACCATACGCATGATATGAGCAACATAACCCTGCCAAGTTAGAGTATACACATCGGGGGGGGGGGGGATAGGACTGGTCATCTATCTCTGAATCCTCCTCTGAGCAGCTATCTGTAACCAGCGAGATATGCGCTTCGTCACATAGCATAGTCTGCTTTTAAGACCTTTTTTCACTCCAGAATTTTCCATCACCATGTCAAATGGCTGATGCACATGAAGACTAGTTGAATGTACTAACATTGTTGACTAATGTAATACATAACGAAAAAAAGGATGGCCTGATATAATTCACATATAAGATGACTGGCTAAGTAGGATGGTATTGCAAAATTCACATATATGATGCTGGGCTAAACAAGATGGCGTTGCATAATTCACATAAACAATGAATAAACTAAACAAATGGCATTCGCACAAAGGATGTCTAAACTAAGCAGATGACATATTTGATGTATAAAGTAAGCAATGCAAGGCACCATAAGCATGATATAGCCAACATCAGCATGCCAAGTTAGAGCGAAGACCTCAGGGGGTAAATAGGAGTGGTCTTCTCCTTCTGAATCCCCCTCAGAACAGATATCTTCCTCTCAATTACAATGGAGTGACGTCTGCATGAAATTTTATTGCCACGCAAGGCTCGTCTCTTTTGCTCTACATATTCAGTTCCATTGTTTACAATAACTGTCATGCATAGGAATAAAACATAGTAAGATTATGTAAGGACTGCATGCAGAAATCCAGAGTGATGGTAGCAACCTGTGGATAGACCCAAAACCAATAATAGCAGGCATATAATGGCTTCAGTTAAAAATACAGATAATGTCTTCTTTACTGTTTGTTTCCCACCCAACATTAAACTCATAGTAAACACCAGAGATTAACCAGATAGTAGATAGATACTATTGATTGCGGCCCCGATATGTACCCCACAACCATTTAAAAACACAAGTTTCAGCATTAGTTTGGACCTGACTCAGAGTGTAATAGGTGAACACGAAAATAAAGTAGCATGTCATCATATTAAATGATGCATAACGTAAGCAGACATGGAAGAGTGCGACCTCTCTTGCAGACCCGTGTAGTCCTCAAGGTCATCTTCTCAGTTGATGATGGTAATGTAGTTGTCATGGCTGCCGGCGGCGGGGAAGAAGATCTGAGGTAGCGAAAGACAGTCTGGAGAGCGGATCAAGATTGTGGTGAACCCTTCCGTCGTTGGAGCAGCTGAGCTAGGGTTGAACACAGCGCCGTAGGAGCAGGACAAACCATAGAAGGTTTTCTTTGACACATATTTGTACCAGAAGTAATTGTGTAAGGGCTTGTTTGAATTTGAGGATTCCAACAATGCAGGGATAGGAAATAGACAGGAATAGGATAGGAATGCACGTGCAAAACAGAGAATTTAAAAACATAGGATTTCTGCCAATCTGGGTGTTTGACTCACAAGAATTGGAAGATCACATGATGCAAAGAAGCATGGTGAGATTAAGTCCAACCACAAGAAAGTGTACGGTTATAATGATATTATGCTATTATCTCTTAGTCTTGTGATTCATGAACTAGAATTTGAAAAGGAGGACAAGTGGAAATTAAAATTCCTACGGTTTTTCTTTCAAGGAGACACTAAAGGAACAAATCCTATAGTTTTCCTTTGCTCCATTCCTTTGAACCAAATTCATTAATAGTAGTACCATAGGAAACTTTCCAATTCCTATGCTTTTCATTCACTTTTCCTTTCAAGCACTGGCGATTCTAGTAGGCAGGCTTGAGCAAGGAAAAGCCTACACTAAAAAAATGTTTTTGTGCTACTTCTATTACTTTGGACCCAGGCCACTGCCCTACTAGCTCAACTCCCAGGCCCATCGACAAATGCACAACTCAAACACGCAGAGATAAATAATGATGGCGTTCAAGAGAGTCCATCACGGATAGCTAAGTTGCCTGGTACCTCACTGCTTGTCATATAGTAGGATAAAATAATCGTATTTCACGTTACTATGTGTGCTAAGTGGACAATATATATAACATGTAGAGGAAAAAAGAGATGCAACAAGTGTACAACCTCTTTGGCGAAGCCATGTCGATATCATCATGATTGGGTTGGCCGGTGAGGATGCTCCGGCTGACTTGGCTGTCGGAGGAGGGGAAGAAGATCTTAGGCGTCCAGAGATGGAGCCCGAGGTACCGCTCTGCTCTGATGGAGGGTTTCATCGTTGGAGCATCTCTGGTGAGTTGTACCATGCCGAGGTTGAAGCAAGACAAGAGAGAAAACGTTAACCTGAGTGGAATTCTAATAGCATCTCCAATAGATGACGTAAAATACATAACCACAAAGTGCTAGATGTAAAATACATCAGCCGCTCATCTCTGAACTTAACTGTCGAAACTGAATTTAACTATCGAAACTGAACTTAACTGTCGAAACTGAATTTTGCTGGCAAAACTGAATTTTACTGTCGAAGCTGAACGCACTAGAGGTGAGGCTACACGTCAGTCGACTGACTTTTTCATCTCTGGTCAGTCGATTTTGCAGCCGTTGGATACGAAATCAAGGGCCTGGAGTTCATCTTCAACCTCCAACCCCTTGAGCCGCCAGCCACACCACCGGCCAAACAGCGGCCCCCACTGCCCGTCGCCGGTGATGGACCACCCCGCCCCCCCCCCCCAAAAACACTCCCCACCACCGGTCCGCCGCCACCCCGACCATCCCTCTAGCCCCCCTGTGCCGAGCTTTTTCTTCGGCGATCCCCACGCCACTGTCCCACCACCACCGGCAACCACCGCCCCCACCCTGAACCCTAAGATGGATAGTGGGGTACCTCTCCGGTGAGCGCCCCTCCCCGTTGCGGCTGGTTCTTCCTTAACTCCGGCAAGCCCCCCCCCCCCTGAAAATTGACTGACCCAAAAGTCGATTCAGTTGACTGAAGTGTAGCTAAATCGGAGCAGCATCGCAAGCAAGAGCAAGAGTGAGAGCAGCAGCAGGATCAAGAGCAATAGCAAGAGCAATAGCAAGAACAGACCAGGCAGGGGACCGAGAGCAAGAGCAGGGCAGCACCGCGAGCGAGAGCTAAAGTAGCAGCAGCTCCTACTGATGTGGACGTTGCCGCTGAGGGAGTGACACAGTGGAGGAAGTGGCCGGCGACGCCGCCATGGATGGAGCCGCGCCATGTCGGCTCAGGACTGAGCACCGGCAGCACTGTGAGATCGAATCTAGAAGAAAATGCGGCGATTAGTGTACAACCTCTTTGGTGGCGCTGATTAGGCCGCAACTTCATCCGAGGAAACGGGGATGATGCTGCTTTTCAGGTGGTGCAGGTGAAGACGGCGGTGTGGGAATGGAGGTGGCATGAAAGACAAGGGGAACATCGGGGCAGCTCCTTGGAGGTGGAGGACGAGGTGGCTGAACCGGCGGGGTGATGAGATTGACGACGGATCCTCACCTGGTACGGTAGATGAGGGACTGATACGTCTCCAATGTATCTATAATTTATGAACCATTCATGCTATTATATTATCTGTTTCGGATGTTTACGGGCTTTATAATACACTTTTATATTATTTTTTGGACTAACCTATTAACTGGAGGCCCAGCCCATATTGTTGTTTTGTTGCCTATTTCAGTGTTTCGAAGAAAAGGAATATCAAACGGAGTCCAAACAAAATGAAACCTTCGGGAGCGTGATTTTTGGGACGAACGTGATCTAGGAGACGTGGAGCTGAAGTCAAGGAAGCTTCAAGGAGGCCACGAGGTAGGGGGGTGCGCCCACCCCCTGGGCGCACCCTCCACCCTCGTGGGTCCCTCGTGGCTCGCCTGACCGACTTCTTTCACCTATATATCTCCATATACCCTAAAAACATCGAGGACAACAATAGATCGGGAGTTCCGCCGCCGCAAGCCTCTGTATCCACCAAAAACCAATCGGGACCCTGTTCCGGCACCCTGCCGGAGAGGGGGATCCCTTACCAGTAGCCATCTTCATCATCCCGTCGATCTCCATGACGAGGAGGGAGTAGTTCACCCTCGGGGCTGACGGTATGTACCGGTAGCTATGTGTTTGATCTCTCTCTCTCTCTCTCTCTCTCTCGTGTTCTTGAGGTGATACGATCTTGACGCATTGCGAGCTTTGCTATTATAGTTGGATCTTATGATGTTTCTCCCCCTCTACTCTCTTGTAATGGATTGAGTTTTCCTTTTGAAGTTATCTTATCGGATTGAGTCTTTAAGGATTTGAGAACACTTGATGTATATCATGCATGTGCTTATCTGTGGTGACAATGGGATATTCACGTGATCTACTTGATGTATGTTTTGCTTGTCAACTTGCCGGTTCAGTGACCTCGTGAACTTATGCATAGGGGTTGGCACATGTTTTCATCTTGACTCTCCGGTAGAAACTTTGGGGCACTCTTTGAAGTACTTTGTGTTGTTTGAATAGATGAATTTGAGATTGTGTGATGCATATCGTATATATAATCATACCCATGGATACTTCAGGTGACAATGGAGTATCTAGGTGACATTAGGGTTTTGGTTGATTTGTGTCTTAAGGTGTTATTCTAGTATGAACTCTATGATATATCGAATGGAAAGAATAGCTTCATGTTATTTTACTACGACTCTTGAATAAATAGATCAAAAAGGATAACTTTGAGGTGGTTTCGTACCCTACCAATTCTCTTCGTTTGTTCTCCGCTATTAGTGTCTTTGGAGTGACTCTTTGTTGCATGTTGAGGGATAGTTAGATGATCTAATTATGTTATTATTGTTGAGAAAACTTGCACTAGTGAAAGTATGAACCTTAGGCCTTGTTTCCTAGCATCGCAATACCGTTTACGCTCACTTTTATTACTTGTTACCTTGCTGTTTTTATAATTTCAGATTACAAATACCTTTATCTACCATCCATATTGCATTTGTATCACCATCTCTTCGCCGAACTAGTGCACCTATACAATTTACCATTGTATTGGGTGTGTTGGGGACACAAGAGACTCTTTGTTATTTGGTTGCAGGGTTGTTTGAGAGAGACCATCTTCATCCTACGCCTCCCATGGATTGATAAACCTTAGGTCATACATTTGAGGGAAATTTTCTACTATCCTACAAACCTCTGCACTTGGAGGCCCAACAACGTCTACAAGAAGAAGGTTGTGTAGTAGACATCAAGCTCTTTTCTGGCGCCGTTGCCGGGGAGGTGAGTGCTTGAAGGTATATCTTTAGATCTTGCAATCGAATCTTTTTGTTTCTTGTTTTATCACTAGTTTAGTCTATAAAAGAAAATTACAAAAAAATGGAATTGAGTTTGTCTCATACGCTTCATATTTTTAATATCTTTCGTGAGAATGATGGTAAGGAAAATTGTGCTCAAGTGCTAGAAGAAGAAATCTATAAAATGTTTGGCACTAAATATGTGAATGATGAGCATGATTGAAATGTTATTAGTATGAATTCTTTGAATACCCATGATGCTAATGATATGCAAAACCACAAGCTTGGGGATGCTATGTTTGATGAATATGATGTTTTTTGTCCCTCAAGTTTTAATGAGAATATTTATTGTGATGAAATCATGCCTCCTATTTATGATCAATATATTGATGAAAGTGGATTTGGAGAGGTCATGACTTTATTTAGTGATGAATCCACTATTTCGGAAAAGTTTCCAATTGATTATGACAACAAAGTAGCTATCTATGATGATTATTGTGATGACTTGTATGCTATTAAGAATAATGATAACCATGAAACTTGTCATCATGATTTTAGTTTTCTATTGGATTATGCCTCACATGATAGTTATTTTGTTGAGTTTGCTCCCACTATTATTCATGAGAAGAAATTTTCTTATGTCGAGATTAATAAAAATTATATGCTTGTAGACCATGAAAAGAATGCTTTAGGTGTTGGTTATATTATTGAATTCATGCATGATGCTACTGAAAATTATTATGACGGAGGAACGTATGCTTGTAGGAATTACAATAATATCAATTTTCCTCTCTATGTGCTTAAAATCTTGAAGTTATGCTTGTTTTGCCTTCCTAAGCTAGTTGATTATTGTACCCATAAGTTGTTTGCTCACAAAATCCCTATGCATAGGAAGTGGGTTAGACTTAAATTTGCTAGACATATTCTTCATGATGCTCTCTTTATGTTTCAATTCTTATCTTTTATGTGAGCATCATTGAAAGCATCATGCCTGGCTAGGGGCGTTAAACAATAGCGCTTGTTGGGAGGCAACCCAACTTTATTTTTGTTCTTTGCTTTTTGCTCCTGTTTAGTAATAAAAAATTTCATCTAGCCTCTGGTTAGATGTGGTTTTATGTTTTAATTAGTGTTTCTGCCAAGTAGAACCTTTGGGAAGACTTGGGTGAAGTCTTTGTGATCTTGCTATAAAAAACATAAACTTTAGCGCTCACGAGAATAGCTGCCATTTTTTACTGGATAGTGCTTTTAGGTTGATTCTTTTTGAAGATGATTAATAGAAAAATTCCTCAGGTCCACCAATGTATTTCAGAATTTTTGGAGTTCCAGAAGTATACATTTGATACAGATTACTACAAACTGTTATGTTTTTGACAGATTCTGTTTTCTATGTGTTGTTTGCTTATTTTGATGAATCTATGAGTAGTATCGAAGGGTATGAACCATAGAGAAGTTGGAATACAGTAGGTTTAACACCAATATAAATAAAGAATGAGTTCACAACAGTACCTAAGTGGTGGTTTTATTTTCTTATACTAACGGAGCTTACGAGTTTTGTGTTGAGTTTTGTGTTCTGAAGTTTTCAAGTTTTAGGTAAAGATTCGATAGACTATGGAATAAGGAGTGGCAAGAGCCTAAGCTTGGGGATGCCCCGGAAGGCATCCCCTCTTTCATCTTCGTTCATCGGTAACTTTACTTGGAGCTATATTTTTATTCACCACATGATATGTGTTTTGCTTGGAGCGTCATTTTATTTTGTTAGTATTTGCTTGCTGTTATTTAGAATAATGTTTTGCATCTATATTTTCAATAAAAATGTCAAGGATAGCCTTTACCATGCTTATTTTGCATGTATACATGTTGCTGTTTCAAAACAGAAGGTCTACCACTGTTGCAAAAATTCCCTAGAAAATTCAAAGAGTGATATAATGTTGAATCTTTCTGCATATTGAGCTCTGAAAAATATTCTACATCGTAATATTTTTCTTATAATTTTTGGAGTTAGGGAAGTATGATGAATCTTGCATTCTTTACAGACTATACTGTTTTGGCAGATTGCTGTTATGTTTGCATTGTTTGCATATGCTTGCTTCTTTAATGATTCTATTTGAGTCTAGGAGTGTTAAATATGCAGAGACATTTAGTATGCAATGTTGAATAATAATTTTAGTAATATGTTGCAGTACAAAATGATAAGGTTTTTGCATTGTACTAACTTATCTCATGAGTTCTTGTTGAGTTTTGTGTGGATGAAGTTTTTGAGATTTAGGAAAACCGTGATATGAGAGGAATTAAGGAGTAACAAAAGCTCAAGCTTGGGGATGCCCAAGGCACCCCAAGATAACATTCCAAGAAGTCTCAAGCATCTAAGCTTGGGTATGCCCCGGTAGGCATCCCACCTTTCTTCTTCAACAATTATCGGTTAGTATCGGTTGAGCCTAAGTTTTTGCATCTTCAGATGAGTTGTGCTATCCTTGCAATGCCATTTTATTTTGTTTTGCTTGCTGTTTGAATAAGATACCAATATCTGAAATTCTTAAATGAGAGAGAGTCTTCACATGGCTACATAATTATTTAACTACTCATTGATCTTCACTTATATCTTTTTGGAGTAGTTTGTCATTTACTCGTGTGCTTCACTTATATCCTATGAGTAACTGGTTGAATGAGTTGAATGTCATAAATCTGAAATTATATATGTTTCATATGCTTACCCCGTTGGGAGTAATGACTTCACATCTAAGAAGTAAAGGTAGTAAATTTATTGAAGGTTGGCAAGCATTGTATTGGTCACTTGAACAATTCATGAAAGAATATTGAAGGAAGAGAGATTTCACATATAAATATACTATCTTAGACATCTTATATGATTGTGAGCCCCATTAATTATTTTGAAACCTGAGCAAATTAATTGAATTGGACAAGGAAGACAACATAATGAGTTATGCTTGGGTATATTTGTATAGAAGTTATATTGTTATGGATCCTCCAACATGTGGTGCTTGCTATTTAGAATCCTTTGCTAGCCTAAATATCTGTACTAAGCGGGAATAATGCTTGTGCATCCAAATTCCTTGAACCAAGTTTCTTCCATGAGTGTCCATGATATCTATGTATATGCGGTGTTTGCCTGCCGTTCCAAGTAAATTTGCATGTGCCAAACTCTAAACCTTCAAATAATAATATGTTTTGTATGCCCGAATCGCTCATGTAGTGACTAGGGGCTGTCAGTATCTTCCATGCTAGGTGGGTTATTCTCACGATGAGTGGACTCCGCTCATCATTCACGAGAAAAATGGCTGGTAACTGGGATGCCCAGTCCCATGATCAAAAGATCAAAATCAAATCAAAATAATTGCAAACAAAAACTCCACCAGGATTGATGTTAGTTGGAGGCACCCGTTGTTTCGGGCAAGCCATGGATTGATGATTGTTGGTGGAGGGGGAGTAAAAACTTTACCATTCTGTTTGGGAACCGCCTATCATGTATGTAGTATGGAAGATATTGGGAACTCTTGGTTGTTATGTTGATAATGAGATCATACCTCTCAAAATTATTTATCTCTATTTCAAAATCGAGCTCTGGCACCTCTGCAAATCCCTGCTTCCCTCTGCAAAGGGCCTATCTTTTACTTTTATGCAAGAGTCAGTAGTATTCCTTCTCATTCCTACCTACTCTTTAGTTGGCAAGCATCGTGTGTTGGGGAAAGATCTAAGGATATATGGCCATGCAAATATATTTAATCATGAATTATTATTGTTGACAATTATCTATATGATAAGTGAGTTGGGAGGCGAAACACTAAGCTCCTATCTTTCTCTGTGTTCGATGGATGCTATTTGTTCTAAGAATATGCTTTGAGTGGTAGCAATCATGGAAGACTATATGATAGTGGAGTATGTAGAGTTTGCTAAATCAAAGCTCTGACATGGACCCTTCCTGAAAATAAGATGAATTGTAATTGTTTGATGACTGAGAATGAAGTTTGCTAGTTTTCAAGAAAGTTTATGGTCTATGCTTTAACATGTGAATAGCTTGTTACTTGATCTTGAAAAGTTTTATGAGATGAACTACTATTATGACATATAATCATGCTACAAAAGGTGATTATTAACATTGATCAAACTTGTGCACCTACTAGTATTCACACTTCATAAATTCTTTCTTTTATCATTTACCTACTCGAGGACGAGCAGGAATTAAGCTTAATGCTGATACGTCTCCAACATATATATAATTTATGAAGCATTCATGCTATTATATTATCTATTTTGGATGTTTATGGGCTTTATTATACACTTATATATTATTTTTTGGACTAACCTATTAACCGGAGGCCCAACCCATATTGCTGTTTTCTTGCCTATTTCAGTGTTTCGAAGAAAAGGAATATCAAACGGAGTCCAAACAGAATGAAACCTTCGGGAGCATGATTTTTGGAACGAACGTGATCCAGGAGACGTGGAGCTGAAGTCAGGGAAGCTTCAAGGAGGCCACGAGGTAGGGGGGCGCGCCCACCCCCCTGGGCGCGCCCTCCACCCTCGTGGGCCCCTCGTGGCTCCCCTGACTGACTTCTTTCGCCTATATATCTCCATATACCCTAAAAACATCGAGGACAACAATAGATCGGGAGTTCCGCCGCCGCAAGCCTTAGTAGCCACCAAAAACCAATCGGGACCCTATTCCGGCACCCTGCCGGAGAGGGGGGATACCTCACCGGTGGCCATCTTCATCATCCCGACGATCTCCATGACAAGCAGGGAGTACTTCACCCTCGGGGCTGAGGGTATGTACCAGTAGCTATGTGTTTGATCTCTCTCTCTCTCTCTCTCTCTCTCGTGTTCTTGAGGTGATACGATCTTGATGTGTCACGAGCTGTGCTATTATAGTTGGATCTTATGATGTTTCTCCCTCTCTACTCTCTTTTAATAGATTGAGTTTTCCCTTTGAAGTTATCTTATCGGATTGAGTCTTTAAGGATTTGAGAGCACTTGATGTATGTCTTGCATGTGCTTATCTGTGGTGGTAATTGGATATTCACGTGATCTACTTGATGTAAGTTTTGGTTATCAACTTGCGGGTTCAGTGACCTTGTGAACTTATGCATAGGGGTTGCCACACGTTTTCGTCTTGACTCTCTGATAGAAACTTTGGGGCACTCTTTGAAGTACTTTGTGTTGGTTGAATAGATGAATCTGAGATTGTGTGATGCATATCGTATAATCATACCCATGGATACTTAAGGTGACAATGGAGTATCTAGGTGACATTAGGGTTTTGGTTGATTTGTGTCTTAAGGTGTTATTCTAGTATGAACTCTATGATAGATCGAACGGAAAGAATAGCTTCATGTTATTTTACTACAGAATCTTGAATAGATAGATCAAAAAGGATAACTTTGAGGAGGTTTCGTACCCTACCATAATCTCTTCGTTTGTTCTTCGCTATTAGTGACTTTGGAGTGACTCTTTGTTGCATGTTGAGGGATAGTTATATGATCTAATTATGTTATTACTTTTGAGAGAACTAGCACTAGTGAAAGTATGAACCTTAGGCCTTGTTTCCTAGCATTGCAATACCATTTACACTCACTTTTATTACTTGTCACCTTGCTGTTTTTATAATTTCAGATTACAAATACCTTTATCTACCATCCATATTGCATTTGTATCACCATCTCTTCGCCGAACTAGTGCACCTATACAATTTACCATTGTATTGGGTGTGTTGGGGACACAAGAGACTCTTTGTTATCAGGGTTGTTTGAGAGAGACCATCTTCATCCTACGCCTCCCATGGATTGATAAACCTTAGGTCATCCACTTGAGGGAAATTTGCTACTGTCCTACAAACCTCTGCACTTGGAGGCCCAACAACGTCTACAAGAAGAAGGTTGTGTAGTAGACATCAGGGACGTCGAGGTGTTGCTGTGGACGACATCATCCGGGAAGAGGCTCCTGCTGGGTGGCGGACGGAGGAGGGTGTGGGGCTTCGCGTGTTTTCGTGGCCTCGGTGTACAAATGGGTGGGCGGATGGGATGGGAGTGGGGAACCATGGCTTAGGGACGCGCTTGTATGAAATCTGGGGTAAGTTACGGAAGTGCCCCCACCGATTTGAGGCGGTTCTTTTGGTTCAGGGGTACCACGGGCATTTCACGTGTCGGGATTTCACAGGAGGTGGGAGATTTCGGGCGTGTTGTAATTTTGGAATAGCAAGGCACGGGTTGAGATGGAGGGAGTTGTCGAAGCACAACGTGACAAAGATATATCTTAAATATTTCAGGCTAACAAGGCGCGGGTTGAAATTTTTAGACAAGCCTAACGTGTACTGTACCAAATCAATTCGCACTACAAATGTCATTCAAAACTTTGAATTCATGTTATGTTCAATTAGAATATTTCGCTACGTGTATAATGCATGCAACCTACTCCCTCCGTTCCTAAATATAAGTCTTTGTAGAGATTCCACTGTGAACTAGATACACATGTATATAGATGCATTTTAAGTGTGGATTCATTCATTTTGCTCCGCATGCAGTCCACCTAGTGGAATCTATACAAAGACATACATTTAGGAACGGAGGGAGTACTACTCAAATGAACGTTTTAGTGCATTCCAAACGTATATACTACCGCTTCAATATGAACTAAATTTGAATTCTTTTCTCTATTTGAATAAGATCTACAATAATGATTGTTGTGAAGTCAAACCATTTGAATTCATTTGTCTATTTTAATAAGATCTACAATCATCCTTATTGGCAAGTTAAACCATCCTTTGTGTATTATCTTCATAACACACCACATGATTAGTCTCGAGTTACGTATGAACTATGTGTACTATATGAACTCGAACTTGATTTTTTGAATCCACTTTATGTTGATTTCAAATCATAGTACATTTCAAGCTCTAGCTAGATCTTCATAATCTAAACCATATGTGTTTATCACATAATGTATGGTACCCCGCCCCCTACGCCTACAAGTATTTAGATGTGAGTTGCAAACACCACACATTACCACAAATTCAAATAAAATGTGAGAATGTTCGATACATAGTATTGTTTTAGATTGTTCCATATTTATTTGTAAGCTGCAAACGCCACACATGATCACAAATTCAAATAAAATGTGAGATTGTTGGATGTATAGTATGGTTTAGATTGTTCGACATTTAGCTGTGAGTTGCAAACGCCATGCATTATCACATTATGTCATAACATGGGCAAAACCACAACACGCGTATCACCGCTATATTCATGCATGCATATGTTTATAACACTATGATCTCCTATTCAAGTATATGAATCCACTTTCATATCAAATTATGATCTTTGTTAGTCTCTTACACCCACACAATCCTCTAACCTTTGTAGCTACCACTAACTTTATCTCGTGCATGCACACGCCCTCCTCGCCCTCCCCCTCCCTCAGCATTCTATCCATCGCGCACATTCATTTTTTTCATTAGGTCGTTCTCCCACAGTCTTCACAACTCCTTTCCGACACACACCGATCGATAAACCTCTCCGGCGATGTCTGCCTACAACATACACACGCACCTTCCATCTCCTCATTTATGTGTCCATGCCTCGTGTCTCTCATACTGTCGCACACACGTGTAAACTCTCGCCCCTCTTTTCATTGATCTCACAACCGCACACTCCTCCCCCTATCTAGCTAGTAGCTCGGCCTCTTGCACCACCTCCTAGCTCCATTCTCTCTGTCTATCCGTCTCGTTGGGCCTTATTTGCATCTAACAAATGGATGTACACCGACCAATCTCCTGCTATACATATAGCTAGCTAGGTCCTTATAACTCGTTTTCCCCATGCGTCGATTGATCTACCTCATTAGTTATGTCTCTCCCTTCCTCTGACAAACAACAATTGATCTACCAGTCTAGTTAGGTTTGCTTACCAAACACATGGTTCCCCTTCATCATCCATGGATGCGTCCCGAGAGGTCTATCACACACAAGCACACATAGAAACTCATGCCCACTCTTATTGATAATATTGCAGTTCCACCCTCAGTTTGTCTAGTAGTCCTCTCCCACCATCTTCGAGAAGCAACTCCATCACCCATCCAGCACTCTACCCCTCTCCCTCCCTCTCTCTCTCCTCTCTCTCTCTGTCCCATCCTATTTCCCGTCCTTCAGTTATGTATGGATGTCGACCGATCTCCCTCAAGACATAGCTGGGTCTCTCCTTCTCAACACATATACCGGTCGTTCTACCTCTATAGTTAGGCCTCTGCCCCCCTCCGCCCACCCCCTCCCCCCACACACACCGATACATCGAGCGCTCTAGTCATGTCTCTCTGCCACACACAAACTTGACTTGTGCCCTCTGACATTCCGGTAGGTCAGTCGCCCTATATCTTTGACTTGCACACACACAATTTTGATGGCTCTCTTCATCGATCTCGCACCCACCCACTTGATCCTCTCTTCGACTCTATCGATATATATGACCCCTCCCTCTCTTCTCGTGGATCGCCAAGCCTTCTATATATGATATGGATAGGCCTCCATTTCACACACATTGCATGCAAAATTTTGTTTGAGATGTCATCGACACATATTCCCACAAATACATTCACGAAATCAACCCCACCAAACAAAAATACTCACGAACGCACACGCCATCTGTCTAGGTTTGTATCTCTCTCTCACACACTCACGTAGGTGGGGGACATGCACAAAGAGAAGAGGTGCATGCACGGTGCACGTACTCCTGTCTCTTTTCCAACCACACCCGCGTGGGTACACGGTGGAGATCATTTCTGTATGAAAAGGCAGCCCACATGGTAATTTGACACGTGTACTACTTTTCCACTTGATAGAGGGAGGATCGTCTACCACAGGTGAACAAACAAATTGCGACTTGACACGTTATGTTAAAAAAGAGGCAAACCATGTGGGGCCTACCTTAGAGGCAAGGCTCTATACACTGGACTACTTTCGATGTGTCCCGTCAACTCAAAGAACAAGGACAAGCATGCTTAGTATGCCGTCTCCCCCGCCCACAGGCACGGTGGCTCACATGATGAGGTGAAGCTTTCTTACTAGTACTGTACGCCTTACTCCCGCTCCTTCACCCACACGCGTGGTGGCTCGCAGGGCGAGAAGAAAATTTTACTACCCCTCCGTTTACTACTCGTCCCTACCTTGGTTAGAGATATTATCATATTGTTTGGAATATATATGTCCTTTAATAGATTTCAATATGAACTACTAGTACATCCTCCAAACACTGATGTATATAGACGTATTTTAGAGTGTAGATTCACTCATTTTGCTCCATATGTAGTCCATATTGAAACAAATGTAATAGTACGCACTCTCCCTCGCCCCTCGACCCTCACCCACGTGGTGGACAAGCATCAATTCATTCGGTCTCATATAGCCGGAACGATATATACTGCAGTACCATTATTTCTCGACTTCCCGAAGAGGCGAAGAGCCAATTGCAAGGTTAATATTTTGGAGATGCCAAGAGCAAGGTTTGTAGGAGAACGAGTAGTAGGTGCTGCGTCATTTTTTTCTTCAGTGGCACATACGCAATATAATAGGTTTGTATGGAGATAAAAAGAAACCGCTCCACTATATACATAGTTAGGACGGGCCAGCCTAGACGGTTGCTTACTGGGGTTGCTCTCTTCACACTCTCTCACACAAAACGACTGTGGCCACATCTCTAACATCCCAGTGGATCACGTCCGCCGAGGGAAGGGGTGGATGCTTAGTGTAGATGCGGTCGCCGTCGCCGATGGTGAAAACCGACTGTCGGCACGCCCAGATCAGGGGTCCCCGCTGTTCTCTCTCACAAAGCCGGTGAGGTTGCCTTCGTCCCTTGCTCACTACCGCGACGTGGGAAGTTGCTACCTCCCGCCGCCCTCCTCAAGGTTGAGCTACGTCCCGACATCCCTCAGGTACAACTCCCTTTATAGCTAGCTTGCACCACTTCTCTTGCTGCCCACATCACTCCATGTGGACATTTCTCTACTTCTTTGCCCCGCACATACCTCTAATGCCTTCTATGTACTGTATTTGTGATGAGTTTATGTCTCATCAACTAGTCCCAATAATCTTATTCTAATCACGCTTCTTTAATTTCTTTGCCACAGGGATGCTCATCTCGATTTTGGTGAAACTACACAAAATGATCCGATGGTCAAAGGGTTGCAAACTTCATTTCTTGGGAAGCTCCAGCGTTGACAGCAAATTAAATCCTAGTTAGGGTTTATGGTTCAAGGGCTTGGGACTGCATGGATTGTTTTTTTCTTTAGCTGTCTCTGTTCCAAAATAAGTGTCAACTTTAGTAGTAGTACAACTTTGTACTAAAGTTTGCATAAAGTTGAGACACTTATTTTGGAACGGAGGGAGTACATATTGGCTATGATCTGGCAATCATTGAGATGCAATATCATGCATGTTAGTCTCCTTTGTATTTGATGACATGTTGCAACAGGCAACCTTGGACGCAAGATACATGAAACAGAAGCTGGAAGCTTCATAGCATTGTACAAATTTACCCTGTTCAAGAATTCATCCGATTAACCAATTAACTTGCCGATTAATCCCTACTCGTAGGGTCACCGAGTATCCTATAAAATGATAAATCGTCCGATTAATTGATCAAATGGACGATTAACTTGCCGATTAGCCGATTAATCCCCTACTCACCAGCCAACCGAGCAGCTACCAGTTAACGATTTCCTCAACAATGCAAATTTATCTTGCTGATAAATTACAGTACGTACTAAACTAGTACTATGTAAAGAGTTAGGTGTCGCACGGTGTACACAGCGCTGATACACGAACGATAGTTTTACAGTCGACACCTGCATGATCCTACTTGGCAACAGCAAAAGCAAGCGTGCATGCAGGAATTACTGTTGGGGAGGGATGCATCGTTCACAGATCGTGCGTGTAGTGTCGTGTGTAAAGCAATTTCAGTCTAGTAAATATGGTGATATTGTGAGGTGGGCCATGTAATCACTGAGCCTGCGTGTTTTCACTGCTCTCGCACTCCTCCGCTGTAAGAATGGAGAAAGTTGTAATCTAGTAGTACCTCCTTTCGCCGAAAGCATGGGACATCTAGCAGTCCTACCACCTCAGTAATAATGACCAATGAGCTGTCAAATCACATAGACCCAGTAGTAAGTTAGACGGATGAACCAACCATCACTCTTGAATCCGCTCATCCGTTCAACGCAGGCGGCAGTGAGAGGTCGCGCCCACTCTGCCCGGGCATGAATACGACACCGATTCTTTGGAGCGGCGCTGACCATTTCGGGCAGGAAGCATGCGCGGGCGATGGAGGAGTTTTGGATGGGCAGGCTGGTCAGGAGCGGGTGTGGCAGCTGTCCGCCTGTCCCGACTGGACGCCCGGAAATGGGAGGATGCACCGACTCTCGCGGCTAAAATCATATACTACACACCATCTCTCTATAGGAGTAGGTCGATATGTCGCTCTCTCTAACACACACACACATACACGCACGCACACACACACATACACGCACGCACACACACATGTTCATAGAATAGGAAAATCGTGCGAGTGCGAAGCCACAGGAAGTGAGATACAAATGGAGTACGTACAAGAAGAGAAGAGGTGACGAATATTCCATCAAACCTGGACTGAGGAGTAGTACTCCCTCCGTCTAGTTGTTAAGTCATCTTACGAAAATCTGATATTCCCAAAATGTTTAGGCGTCTCCCATTAACTTCGCATCTCAATCCCCTCCTGGCCTCATTGCTACCGAGCGTTGTTACTTAGGGAGCATTTGGATCCTTAGTAAGAACAACTTATAGCCTAGCCGAGCAAGGTTAGGCGTTTGGAACTGTTAAAATATGTTAGCTTTTGTGGGCCAGCTAGCTTGGGTGGGCTAGAAAAACCTTGCTAGCTCAGGAGAGCCAGATCGGCTCGCTTCCGACGACAAACTTCGCGTAGTAGTAACATAGACTAGGAACATATGCATGTTACTAGTCCACGTTACTCACCACTATGACCAGCCTAAGCAATGTACCCAAACGCTCCTTGCTCCGCCTTGTTATCTCCCCCGGAAACCCAATGCATGAAGGGAAACTACACGTTGATCAGTCAAGAAATCAAAGTCGTCTTGCATGCGAGTTAATACGTGGCCCTGCATGGTAGCTAAAACACCATGTCTTAGTTGTTTGAATTAATTGTTGTGTTTAGAGACAGAAATCGGGGCTTTGATTGGAGGAAGGACCGGTCAAGTTTCTCCTTCTCCTCCAATCTGCTTGCACCTTGGTCCCGCTGCACCTTCTAACGTGACTTATTACACCTAGACGGAGGGAGTAGTACGAGATACGGTGGCACAGTGACTTAGGTCGAATACAAGTGCCCAAAATTGTGTGCATGTTATAATAAGGATTCACTTAAAATAGTAAATGAGTGAATAGAGGGATCAATTGGACAGTGTTCACGAGCAGTAGCGAGATGTGTGAGGTAAGATACACCGCTGGCGCTTTTAATTTTTCTTATTAATTTGTTTGTTTCACCCTCTAACTGGTGGGACCCAACGTACTACATGGAGAGAGGTAAGGTGACTAAGGCTGCATTATTTATGTACTACCAACACTGTTGTAAATCCCAAAACACCTTATACTAGTCACAATGGATAGTAACTTAGACTAGTAACATGCATATGTTACTAGTCCATGTTACTACCTCTATAGTGGGGAGTAACCTTGTGTGGTATCATGCAACACTTCATTTATTAGATTGTAGACTCATTTTGTCTTGGTATGTGTGATGCTATAGTCACTAGATATGTTACCACATGCCTCTCTTTCCTCATTAATTACATGCCACATCATCTATTTTGCCTAAAGATGGGTGATGTTACCACCTACGTTACTCCCACTGTGAATAGTCTTACCACCAAAGCCACATGACACGATTATGATTTAAATCCCAATGACTCCCACGCAAAAAAACATGGCATGCTTGTCACACGAATGCAAGAATGTATAAAAGGTTATTTTCCTCTCGTGAACATAATGGGAGGGTTGTGTAGCTGGTTAGCCTGTTCGCTCATCAAACTTGAGGTCTCGGGTTCGATAAGTACACTTGAGCATAATTTTGTTTTTGTTCGACTTCTTTCTTCCACCCAATGATAGGTAGGCCCCGCATGACAGAGAGAGAAAGTGATCTGGGGCGGTGCCAGGAGGATTCTTTGACTGGTCAAAATGGATGGATACGGAGCTATACAATCTTCTAGTGACCGTATAATTACCTCATCACGTATAAGCTGCAGCCTCGGTGCTTTTTTTCTAGGGTTTGCACTCTTCACACTCTCTCTCCAGTATATATATACACGCTGGAGCCTCAGCGCTTGTAGTTGCTCTCTTCGTCACACTCTCTCACCCTCTCCAGATCTAAACAAGACTTCGTTGGCCTTTCTCTCTCCCCTCACTGCAGGTCAAAGAGCCGGCAGGATCCGTCCACCGGGAAGGGAAGGAGGCTCGGCGAGGGAGGGAATCCACTACCGGCGCAGGTGTTCACTTTCACCCAGTGGCACCGCGGGAGGGCCTCCGACTCCTGCTTCTTCGCTGCCGTACATAGTGTGGGCCAGACGGCCTCCGGTCGCCCACCGAACCACACCCCAAGAACCTTAAGGTATAACTTACTTATTCCACATGCATTGCTCTAGCTGCATGTGGGGTTTTTCCGCTTCTACACTCGAATCTAGGTGTTGGATCAAACAGGAAAGTAGTGTGGAAAGTTTAATAGCATGAATCTAGGACGTGGTTCAAAGAGGAAAGGAATGGGGGAAAGTAGTGGGGAAAGTTGTATAGTATGAATCTAGGACGTGGTTCAAAATGGAAAGGAAGGGGGGAAAGTAGTGGGGAAAGTTGCATCACATGAATCTAAGACATGGTTCAAATAGGAAAGGAATGGGGGAAAGTAGTGGGGAAAGTTGTATAGCATAAATCTAGGACGTGGTTCAAAGAGGAAAGGAAGGGGGAAAGTACTAGTACAGACTGGCTATCCAACACCTATGTTGGTCGAAAAGGGAAAACAATGACAAACGCAGTACACACATCTATAACGAACTGATCATTTGTTTTGGGGGACAAGGCTATAGAGTTTGAGCAGGACTAGATTTGGTGCGCTCACATAGGGAAATGTGTCTAAAGATAACAAAACTGGGACCAACACAAATATGCTCCTTGGTTGTTTGTTCTTTGTTGCAACAGAATGTGCATCACCCCAGTACATTGGTAGATGCACATGGTGCTGGTGTGTCCACTGTCCCGTGCAACTCTTTAGCTATTGTTAATCTAAGCCCCTGTTTCTGTAAAAACTCCCTAGTCCCTACCTTCTTGGTTCCAGGGACTAAACATGGACTAGAGGTTATTAAATGACATGCCAAAGTACCATGTTACCCCTAGTAATGAACTAATAGAGACAAGGTGTGATGCGGGGCAGGGGCAACTATTGGAAAAAGTCCCAAAAAGACTCTCCCTCGGGGTTTTCTTTCTTTAATCCCAAATGCCCACTTTTAGTCCCTAAAAGTCCCTCCTGTTTGGTTTAGATGGGACTGACACAAAGTTCTTTAGTCCCTACACCAAAATGTCCCTGTAAACAAACACCCTCTAATAATGCCGCTGGAAAATTGATGCAATGCCACAGTTAAAAGAAAATTAAATGTTTAATGAATTTTATTGTTAATAAAATCTCTCTATTAATATTAATCAATGCCACCATTTGAAAGATGCTTCTATCTTGATTTCTTTCCCATTTAGATAAGTTAGATGCTTCTTTTTGTTGGCTTATGTGTCATCCACCATTATTGACCACTAGTTGTTTCCTTTGCACCTCTGTGTAAATAGGGTTATCTACTTCACCTCGTTGGCATTGTAACCTTTTGTTGCACTGCACAAAACACTTTTGTTTTAAGAGTGTTTTGTGCAGTTCAACCAAAATGTCACACCGACAACGTTGCTTGATTGCTTGATCTTAGTGGAACTGCACAAGAGGAGATCTTACTTCCTATCCGTGTTGGCAAATTTGGTTCAGATCTTCTTCTTGTGAGTTGTTTGAATTCTGCGTCATGAGAGGTCAGTACTAGCTTTCTTTCACATGATTCTGCAGTGTGCTTTCATATGTTGTGCTACTTATATGGCAATGCTTGATTTTCGTGAACTGCACAAATGGAGACAAGACTTCCAATCTGTATGTGCATCTTTATATCCCATTGAGGTATGATAAGAATAATTCACAATAGTTGGCCTGTATTTTGCCACTTTCATCAGAAAATTAATGTCATTGTTTAGTGCTATAGTTGTGCTCCCTAATTGACATGCCAAATCTTACATTGAAAGAGAAGCTTGTCTGTTTTTGAAGCAAGTTATAAAGGGGAAGAACAAGCGGAAGAAAAACAAAAATCAACTCTCGATGCTGTAATGAAGCACTGAAACTGTGATGACACAAGTAATGATATAGTGTTACATCTTAATTTATTTCTATGGCTGGAACGAGCAATTGTTTTGCCACTGATTTGATGCCACTCTTAATGTAATATGTACTTATCTCTACTTGTGCAAACAGGGATCTTCTTTGAGGATACCATATATTTTAGTGGAACTGCACAAGAAGATGTTGGAAACATTAAACTAATCGAAGAGTATATAGTAAGCATTGCCACCACAGTAGATATCAACAGATGGTTTCGGAGAAGTGCTTTATATGTATGCTCTACACAATAAGACTCCTGACAAAGGTTGGTACTCGCCCACGGATTTCATCAATATGATTGAGCTTTGTCATCTCTATTGGTGTAGTGCTACTGTTTAGATACTGTCATGAGAAAGTGGTATTGTCCTTGAGAAGTGCTTCATCTGTGTTGTTTCGAGCAAACAGGGATGCTAGCATTTAGTTGTCCTCTTGTCTTTGCACAACAGGATCATCCTCCTCTGAAGAAGAATATGGAGTTCGTGAAGTGACTAGTTCCGATTATGCCAGGATGAAGAAGCCTTGTCTATCTTCTCATCAGAAGGAGCAGTTGAAGGATGGTTACATTACTCCCCACAAGACCAAACTAACTTCAGCTCAGAAGGACTGACAAATATCCATTTTCTTGATGTGATGCGCAAGTACAATGTTGTTCTAGGATTCTTTTCGGTGAGTTCCATTTTTCTAAAAGTGTGCTCTACATGGACCATGTAGGTGCCTGTTTAAACTGTCAATTCATAGTACATTTTCCTTTATACTAATCACTTTTTTTTGTATTTGTGCAAACAGGGATGCCCAGCTTGATTCCAATGGGAACTGCACAAAATGCTCATGAATACATTGAATCATTCATTTCCACCACAAGAAAGGAGGTGCGGATAAGTTCAAGGCATTGCAACATATAAGGGCGAAATCATACAAGCTACGCACGAATTAGGTTGATTTTGGTGGAACTGCACAAAAAGAATAGTTGGTTTATTTAGCACGAGGTTCCATGTCAATGTCCGAACTGATGGCAAAACTTGCCGATTCCACAATCGTAGGCATTTGATATTTTGGAATGGGACAACCTTGTCAAATTTTGCTCATTGATGTTCGCAAGAAGACATGCATTTGATATTTTCAAACGGGATGCCCTTTGCTGTCAGTAGCGTCGATCGATTTTTCTTTTTTTCTTTAGTTGTGAAGTAAATATTGGCTCTGACATGTGAATCGTTGAGATGCATAATGATTGATTGTTTTGAATGTTCTCTATGAATTGCCAGGCCTGTGTGTTTTATTGCAATGTACAGGAACGTTAAAAAGCTGCTCAAACTCTTTGTACTCCTTCTGTTCCTTTTTATTTTGCACATTGTGAAAGTGCATACTTTTTTCTATAAGATTGGTCCAAGTAGAGATACTTTGACTGCAGACAATACTTGTATGCAGACTAGAAAGGACCGGAGGGAGCACATGTGAAACTGCTGCAAACGAGGTGATCACCCTGCCGATAGGGTGGGGCCTCGGCTGAGCCGGCGATGTCCTCTGCCTCGTTGCCGGCAGGGTGGGGTCTCGGCTGAGCCGGTGATGTACTCTTCCTCTGCCTTGTTGTTGGCGCCACGGGGCCTCGGCGGAACAGGGTCTCATCGACGCCAGCAGAGCGGGGACTCATTGGAGCCGGCATTGTCCTCTGCCTCATCCTCGGTCTCGCCAAACAGCGCCTCGCCCGCTTCATCGCCCTCTTTGTAGGCGGCCACAGCCTCCGCCACCTACATGTGGTACCACTAGCGCTCAAGGCGTCCCTCATGGACGGAGCGGTACGAGTCAAGCATCGCCTCTTGCTCCACCCGCTCCATGGCGATCTGCTCCTCCGTCTGCCGGTGCTCCTAGAGGAGATGGTGGTTATAGGCGGCGTCGGCCTACGCCTCTCGGAACTGCTCCGCACACTTCTGCCTCACCGTGTCCATGTATTGGGCATGGGCCTCGCCGATGGTCATGGTGCAATGCATTGTGAGGATGGTGCGATGCATTGTGAGGATGGTGCGGAGGAGGAGGTTGGCGCCGGATCATCGACTACCATGTTCTCCATTGGAACATCGTCGTCCTCCAGCTACCTGTCGGCCAGCCAGTTGGCAGCAATGGCTGCCATCTCCTTGTGGTCCATCATCCGCCTGTCCCGAAGAGCGCTGGATCGCAAGCTGGCCATGGTGGGCAGTAGTGGTGTGGATAGGAGAAAGGGAATGGAGGCAGATGACTGCGGCTATGTTCGGCGCAGCAGTTTATATAGCAATGGTGGGCGGAGGAGTGATGGACGTGTGGCGCTGGAGTAGTTGCCTTGGCAACCGCATATCATTAATGTGGGCGGCAGACGGACAGATGGACGAAACTTGTGTTGTTTGAAGGCGGAGCAATCGCCTGCACCGGGAAGCAGGGCGGGTGGCACTGACTGTTTCGGGCGGAAAGCGCGTGCGGGCGAGGGAGATGGTCTGGGTGGGCCAGGGCAATCAGACTCGTGCTTGGCAGCGGGTTGTTCCAGCTGCTGGACATGCTGGCTCACCAGCGAGCTTGCCGAGCTGAGCAACAACAATCAGACAATGGACATAGCTTCCGAGCAGGAGTCGGCGCCACTGTCCAAGCCGGTCCATACCGTGTTCACCATAGAGCTGGTGCGGCCGCACTTCGACGCCCTAATGGTGGAAGAGCTACCAGCGTAGGAGGACATGTGCTACAACCTCTGTCTCCTCAATGAGCACTGGTGAACAAGCGAATGACATGTGGCCCTATGATCCTGGCTTCCCAAATGAGGAGCGGGTGCTGTATCAGACCATCTGTAGGGCCCTTGAGGCTCTCTTCGTCATCCTTTGGCGCCACCGTATCATGTTGTCAACATGGTCAACGGACATGAGGAATGAGGAGATGAATTTACTTGGAGAGGATGACAGTGGGGACCCACCAGGGCCATAGCCGCACGTACGCAAGTGCCTCCTTACTATATAGAACTATTTTTTTTTCTTCCTCCCGGTTTCTTGCATCACGGTCCCACACCTTTGTCAACCTATGTAGTCAATAAACGAGAGAATTGCACAAGGAGCGGCCGACAGCTGGGACCAAGCAACTCGAGTAGTATTTGTGTTTTGAGGTGTCAGCACTGTAGAGTTTTTCTTGAGCGATGTTTTCATTATTGTTCAGGGGAGAGCAGGGTATTAACTGGGCGGGCTGTGGCCGTCTAGCCCAGCCAGATATCAGCCCAGATATTAATTTTTTTCAAGCTGAAAATGGCTAGCCCAGCTATACTTTTTTTAAAGGAATACCCACGCAAGGTCAACTTGTTATTCTCCGCCCCACTGGGCTGCAAATCTTTCCTAGGAGGGATGCATTAGGCTTAACAAGAAAATGGGCTTTAAGAAATAATAAATGGGATGTAATTATAAAAATTGGGCAGTAACTATAAAAAATGCACCAAACACGTAATTACTTTATAAAATAATGTTTTTGGATATTGAAAATTTTAATTCCATTAATTGTTGCACGCGCAATGTTTAGTTGGATTTTTATGTAATATAAATTTATATTGAAATTGTATTTAATCTGACTAGAAATTTCGGGATAAAAATATTTCGGATCCCATCAAAATGTGGGAAATTTTATTGAATTCTGTTTCCAATGGTTGGTTGAAATTATTAATCATTGTCCTAGCTAGAAAATGGGAAGTACTTTTAGCAAACAGTAAATGGGTCATAGTAAATTCCATTAGAATTCAAAAATGGGTTGCACATTCTTACAAATCTCAAATGGGCTATAAGTTCTCCGCCACACACTTGTGGGCTTACTAAGTTGACGCGTCCCCTCAAAAAAAAGTTGACGCATATGCAAGGCTTTGTCAACTTATAGTCAACACACAGTTCTAGCAGCAGTGGCCGTTGGATGTCCATCCAACGGATGTCGTGCTTCTTCTTCAATCTCAAATATTCTAGCTTCACCCTCCCAAGAAATGATTTCTCCCCCTGACATGGGGCGCACCATTTCGGAAGTTGACCTGTGGGCCTAATAAGTTGACACGTACCAAGGGCTTTGTCAACTTAGTCAATATAAACGATTCTAGCTGCAGTGACCATATGATTTCCATCCAACGGCCGTCGTGCTTCTTCAACCTCTGATCTTATTGCTCCAGCCGCCCAAAGTCGTGCCGGTCGTGCTGCCTGCTCCTGCCTCCTGTGGCCGACTGTGTTGCGGCGGAAGCCTCACCGCCCCCTACTACTCCCACCGCTGGCCAGACCATCCCTCCACTCACCCACACCCCCTGTTATTCTACGGCGACGGCAGCCTCACACCACAGCCAAACCAGTGAACCCTCGTACTCCTCTCTGCGTGGGCATCCAATGTCGCATCTTCCCCGGCTCCGTGTCGTCCCCTTCCTAGGCCTCGCTGTCATCCACCGCCTGGGTGCTCTCGGCGCGGCGTGGTCAATGTGGTAAATGACTGACTTCCATCAGAAGAGTACTGTATGTGGAGAGGCTGACAGCTGGGTCCATGGCCACAGCAAGGAAGTGCCTCCTTATTACGCTGAAAATAATGATTGCTGCACCTGACAACAGGGACCCACTGGACTGCTGGGACCTACCAGCTACATCTTCACACGCAAGGAAGTGCGTCCATATTACGGGCAAAAAAATGATTCGCGCCCCTGACTGCTGGGACCCACCAGCTACATCTTTGCACGCAAGGAAGTGCCTGACAGTCGGAACCCACCTGGTCGAATAGTACATAGCATTGTCATTCTGGTCGCGAACGTGTACGTACATACGATCGGTCTGTCTGCAGGCTGCAGCGATGAACCATGGCCGTGTAAGGAAGGGCATGTGTCATAGTAGAGGCACGCACATAGCATGTACACGTACGTATAGCGGCTAGGGTGCAAGAAAGAAAATACGGCCACGTACGTACATACGGGCGGGGTCTCGAGCGCGTACTCGTGCATATATATACGGACGGCTAGGGCTTGTGTACATGGAGAGGCAACGGACGGCAGCAACGTCGTCATGTTCATCGGGCAGCGAACTGGCTGGGTCGGAACGAAGAAACATCGTCATGTTCATCGGGAGGCAACCTTCTGGGCCGGAATACATCATGTTCATCAGGAGGGCTTGGATGGGACAACCGATGGAAACGACGCCTGGCGTACTGCAGAACGGAGGAAACGGCCTTGTGTTCGACCGGCCATGGTCAAAATGGGATCCTGTTCATCAGGATGGGTTTGGCATACCGCAAAACAGAGAAAACAGACTTCTGTGGGACCTCCTACGGTCGAAACGGGGTCTTGTTGATCGGGAGGGGTGTGGCATACTACAAAACAGAGGAAAGGACAGCACTACAGTCGAAACGGGGGTCCTATTCATCGGGAGGGGTGTGGCGTACCGCAAAATGGGACTCCACGGGATACTGTTCATCCCCACCGTCGAGCTCCTCCACCCTCCACGGGTTACTGTTCATCCACCATCGACCTCCTCTAGCCTCCACTTGGAACTGTTCATCAACGGGCTCCTATTCATCCAGCCTCCAACTTGTGCTACTCCATCGGCTACTATTCAACCAGCCCTCTCCAGGGGGGTCCTGTTCAACCACCCCTCCACGGGGTACTGTTCATCCAGCCCTCCATCAGCTACTATTCAACCAGACCTCCACCGGCTACTGTTCAACCTTCCCTCCACGGGGTCCTGTTCATCCAGCCCTCCACGGGGGTCCTGTTCATCCAGCCCCAACTGACTCAATCGATCAGGGTCTTGTTCATCCAGCGGCAACGGCCTCTACTACCACGGGGTCCTATTCATCCAACCCCCCACCGGGAACTGTTCATCCACCCCCAACAATGCTCACTGTTCATCCTGAGGCAGCATCGATCAGCTTCAATTAGCAGCAGTAGCGAAGGAATCGCTCGATCGGGTTCAGTTAATAGCCATCGATCGATTGCTCGGGTTCAGTAACACGTAGCCTCCAGTGCAATCGCTCGGGTTCAGTAGGCGCACGCCTCGTTCGGGTTCAGTTAGAGCCCAATGCCTCGCACCCACGCGTGTGCGTGTACAAGAGAAACGCGCAAACCTCCGTACATCCCTCGGCCCCGACCACCCACCGTAACCGGGAACACCCTGATTTTTTCCTCGCCCTTGATTCTACCATGCTTTTTTCCGTCATGGATGGCCCAAAGAATGTCATGTAGCTGCGTCTCCGGCCCGCCCAGGACGAAAAGCCCATTTCCTGTCATGATTTTTTGTCATAGAAGTAGGAGACCACCACATCTATGATGATACCGGGGTTTGTCACAATTATTGTCATAAAAGTGTCATAAGTATGACATAATTTTTTTTCGTTCGGCCCAAAATGTCATGGATGTGTCTTTTTTTGTAGTGTGGGGATGGTCTTGAGGGCGGAGGCCGGCAGGTGTTGCTTGGTGCTGAACTTCTGGAACCGTTTGCACTTCTTGACCAACTCCATGGCATCGTCCAAAGCAGTCAGCCAAAAGAAACCATGGTGGAAAGCTTTGGCTATGATTGACCTGGAGGCGGCATGGTGGCCACATTCACCTTGATGGATTTCTCTGAGGATTTCCATGCCCTTCTCTGGCTCCATGCAGCATTTATAAACGCCAATTACGCTCCACCTGGCGAGCTCTTGGTTGACAATGGTGTAAGCGCATGCTCTGCACTGGATCTGTCGGGCTAGCACTTGGTCGGCTGGTAGCATGCGGCTGACGAGATAGTCACGAATGGGCTACGCCCAAGACGGGGCCGCCACCACTATGATACAACGACTGGTATGAGGGGGGCTGGGCTGGGAGGCGGCGTGCTAGGGCCGGCCGCTCCTGATGGTGCTGATGAAGTCCCTGGCCCGACTGCAGCAACCCCTGGGCCGCCTGCTGGGGCTCCTAGGACGTGTGCCGGTGCTGCAGCCCCTGGTCCGACTACTGAAGTCCCCGCACCGACTACTGAAGTCCCTGCGCCAATAGCTGAAGTACCCAAGCCGGATCCGACTACTCCGGGATCAACCGGCATGAAGATGGGGTCGGACTCTGGTGAGGGATTGATGGACGGCTTGCGCAGGCACTCAAGGGAGATGCCAGCTGGTGTTGCTTGCCGGGTGGAGCCAATGCGGGAAAGAGCATCTGTTGTGTCGTTGTCGGCTCGTGGCACGTGGATGAACTCGCATCCGTCGAAGTGCTCGCTCATCTGCTGGACGAGGAAGCGGTAGCTTGCCATGTTAGCATCCTTGGCATCCCAGTCGCCGGACGACTGCTGGACCACCAAGTCCGAGTCGCCGTAGCAGAGGATGCGGCGGATGCCGATTTCTTTATCTAGTCGGATCCCAAAGATGAGCGCCTCGTATGTTGTTGGAGGCGATGAAGTGGATCTACAATGTGTACTTTAGCTTGTCGCCTTTGGGAGAGGTGAGGACGATGCCGGCTCCCAAGCCAGTGCGCATCTTTAAGCCGTCAAAGTGCATCTGCCAATGTGTAGAATCTGGCGTTGGTGCCAAGTACTGGGACTCAGCCCAGTCGATAAGGAAGTCGGCCAGTGCTTGGGACTTGATGGCGGTGCGGGGCTGGTAGAGGATGGCGTAGGGAGCCAACTCAATGGCCCACTTGGCCACCTGGCCTGAAGCATCTCTGTTGCCCATGATCTCGGTGAGGGGAGCGGTGCAGACAACCGTGATGGAGTGCTCTTGGAAATATTGCTTCAGTTTCTGCCGACAAAGTACACGCCGTAACACATCTTCTGGTAATGGGGGTAGTTCTGCTTGGAGGCGGACAAAAGCTCGTTCAGGTAGTACACCTGCCTCTGGACCGACTGTACCTTGCCGTCTTCTGGACGCTCGACAAGAATCACCAGGCTGATGACTCGGTTGGTGGCGGCCATGTAGAGGAGCATGGGATCTTTAGCAGTCGGAGCCGCAGGATAGGCGGCGTTGACATCATGCATTTGAGCTAGAGGAAAGCGGCGTCCGCTTGGTCGTTCCACTCGAAGCAAGTGGTTTTCTTCATGATCTGGTACCGAGGAAGTGCCTTCTCGCCCAGCTAACTAATGAAGCGGCTGAGGAATGCCAGGCACCCAGTGAACTTTTGGACGTCACGCGGCTTGGTGGGTTTCTCCATCCGCTCGATGGCCTTGATCTTCATAGGGTTGCACTAGATGTCGCATTCTGAGACAAGGAAGCTAAGGAGCTGGCCGACTGGTACAATGAAGACACATTTCTCTGGGTTGAGCTTGATGTTGAAACAACACAGGTTCTCAAAGGTCTCCTTGAGGTCTTCCATCAGGGTGCCACGCTTCTCCGTCTTCACCACAATGTCGTCCACATAGACATGGGCATTGCATCCGAATTGCTTCAACAAGCACTTCTGCATACAGCGTTGGAAGGTGGCGCCGGCATTTCTCAAGCCAAATGTCATAGTGATGTAGCAAAAAGCGCCGGATGGTGTGATGAAGGTGGTCTTCAGGCAATCAGCCGGATCCAGCTTGATCTGGTGGTAGGCGGAGTAGGCGTCAAGGAAATACAACAGCTCACATCCGACTGTGGAGTCAATCACTTGATCTATCTGCGGGACAACAAACGGATTTTTGGGGCAGGCTTTGTTGAGATTGGTGTAATCAATGCACATGCGCCACATGTTGTTCTTCTTCAACACGAGGACCGGGTTGGCAAGCTGGTCCGCGTGGAACACTTCCATGATAAATCCGGCAGCTAGAAGCCAGGCGATTTCTTCTCCAACAATCCTTCTCTTCTCTTCTGACAGGCAGCAGAGGGGTTGCTTGACCGGCTTGGCCTCCGGCCTTACATGCAGTTTGTGCCCGGCGAAATCCGTCGGGACACCCACATGTCTTTGGGGGACCATGCGAAGATGTCTCAATTCTCACGGAGGAAATCCACGAGCTCACCTTCCTATTTGCTATCAAGGTTGGTACCTACGACGGCAAATCACTCCGGGTGCACCGGGTCCAGGGGGATCCGCTTGGTCTCTTTGGCTGGCTGGAAGGAGGCCCCTGCTTCCGCCTCCTTGGGATCAGTCAACACGGCCGGCTTCTCGCTAGCCATGGCTACCATCCGGTCAAGGAGACATTTTTTTTGAGGATGACGAGGGACTTGGCCAGCCGGCTACTGGCGGTGGCACAACCTTGCGACTTCTGGTAATATCCAGCACCGGTGATGATGCCCTTGGTGCCCGGCATCTTGTCCTTCAGGTATGCATAGTGTGGGATCATCATGAACTTGGCCAGCGCAGGGCGGCCCAAGAGCGCGTGGTAGGGCCTGTCTAGGTCGACCACCTCGAACTAGATTGGCTCACGGCGGAAGTGATCGCTGTCGCTGAAGAGGACATCGATCTTTATCTTGCCAATTTTGGAGCAGGAAAGGCATAGAACTATGCCATGGAAGACAGTCCGGCTTGGCTGAAGCTGCCTGGCCTTAATGCCCAACCGCTCCATGGTCTCGTGGTACAGGATGTTGATGCTATTGTTGTCATCTATCAGAAGTCGGCCGAGACGGCAGGTCTGCCTCTCTGCTGCAAACGTTGCTTCGAGCACCAGGGCGTGATACGTCTCCAATGTATCTATAATTTTTGATTGTTCCATGCTATTATATTACCTGTTTTGGATGTCTATGGGCTTTATTTTACACATTTATATCATTTTTGGGACTAACCTACTAAGCGGAGGCCCAGCCCGTATGGCTGTTTTTTTGTATATTTCATTATTTCGAAGAAAAGGAATATCAAACGGAGTCCAAACGGAATGAAACATTCGGGAGCGTGATTTTTGGAACGAACGTGATCCAGAGGACTTGGAGTGCAAGTCAAGAAGTAGCCGAGGCAGCCACGAGGGTGGGGGCCGCGCCCACCCCTACAGGGCGCCCCCTGTCTTGTGGGCCCCTTGGGCAGCCACCGATGTACTTCTTCTTCCTATATAAGCCTACATACCCCGAAAACATCCAGGGAGCCACCGAAGAAATATTTCTACCACCGTAACCTTCTGTATCCGCGAGATCCCATCTTGGAGCCGTCGTCGGTGTTCTGTAGGAGGGGGAATCCACCACAGAGGGCTTCTACATCAACACCATAGCCCCTCCAATGAGTTGTGAGTAGTTTACCACAGACCTTCGGGTCCATAGTTATTAGCTAGATGGCTTCCTCTCTCTTTTTGGATCTCAATACAATGTTCTCCCCCTCTCTTGTGGAGATCTATTCAATGTAATCTCTTTTTGCGGTGTGTTTGTCGAGATCCAATGAATTGTGGGTTTATGATCAAGTTTATCTATGAATAATATTTGAATCTTCTCTAAATTCTTTTATGTATGATTGAGTTATCTTTGCAAGTCTCTTTGAATTATCGGTTTGGTTTGGCCTATTAGATTGATCTTTCTTGCCATGGGAGAAGTGCTTAGCTTTGGGTTCAATCTTGCGGTGTTCTTACCCAGTGACAGAAAGGGTTGCAAGGCACGTATTGTATTGTTGCCATCGAGGATAAAAAGATGGGGTTTGTATCATATTGCTTGAGTTTATCCCTCTACATCATGTCATCTTTCTTAATGCGTTACTCTGTTCTTATGAACTTAATACTCTAGATGCATGATGGATAGCGATCGATGTGTGGAGTAATAGTAGTAGATGCAGGTAGGAGTCGGTCTACTTGTTGCGGACGTGATGCCTATATACATGATCATGCCTAGATAATCTCATAATTATTCGCTTTTCAATCAATTGCTCGATAGTAATTTGTTCACCCACCGTAATACTTATGCTATCTTGAGAGAAGCCTCTAGTGAAACCTATGGCCCCCGGGTCTATCTTTTATCATATAAGTTTCCAATCTACTTTTATTTGCATCTTTATTTTCTGCATCTATGTTATAAAATACCAAAAATATATTTATCTTATCATATTATCTCTATCAGATCTCACTTTCGCAAGTGGCCGTGAAGGGATTGACAACCCCTTTATCGTGTTGGTTGCGAGTTCTTTGTTTGTTTGTGTAGGTTCGTGGGACTTGTGAGGAGCCTCCTACTGGATTGAGACCTTGGTTCTCAAAAACTGAGGGAAATACTTACGGTACTATGCTGCATCACCCTTTCCTCTTTAAAGAAAACCAACGCAAGCTCAAGACGTAGCAAGAAGGATTTCTGGCACCGTTGCTGGGGAGGTCTTTGCTCAAGTCAAGACATACCAAGTACCCATCACAAACTCATCTCCCTCGCATTTACATTATTTGCCATTTGCCTCTCGTTTTCCTCTCCCCCAGTTCACCCTTGCCGTTTTATTCGCCCTCTCTTTCCCAATCTCCTCTCTTTTCTGCTTGCCTTTGTCTTCCTCTCTCTTTCGCTTGCCTTTTTCTTTTTGCTTGTGTGTTGGATTACTTGTCGCCATGGCGCAAGATAATACCAAATTGTGTGATTTCTCCAATACCGATAATGATTTCCTTAGCACTCCGATTGCTCCTCTTAATGATGTTGAGTCTTGTGAAATCAATGCTGCTTTGCTGAATCTTGTTATGAAAGATCAATTCTCCAGCCTTCCTAGTGAAGATGCCGCTACCCATCTAAACAACTGTGTTGATTTGTGTGAGATGCAGAAGAAAAAAGATACGGATAATGATATTGTTAAATTGAAGTTACTTCCGTTTTCACTTAGAGATGCTAAAGTTTGGTTTTCGTCTTTGCCTAGAAATAGTATTGATTCTTGGAACAAATGCAAAGATTCTTTTATCTCTAAGTATTTCCTCCCACTAAAATCATCTCGCTTAGGAGCGATATTATGAATTTTAAACAACTTGATCATGAGCATGTTGCCCAATGTTGGGAATACATGAAATTGATGATTCACACTTGCCCTACTCATGGTTTGAATTTATGGATGATCATACAAAAATTTTATGCCGGATTGAATTTTGCTTCTAGAAATCTTTTAGATTCGGCCGCTAGAGGCACGTTTATGGAAATCACGTTAGGGGATGCTACAAAACTTCTTGATAATATTATGGCTAATTATTCTCAATGGCACACCGAATGATCTACTAGTAAAAAAGTGCATGCTATAGAAGAAATTAATGTTTTGAGTGGAAATATGGATGAGCTTATGAGATTGTTTGCTATTAAGAGTTCTTATATTGATCCCAATGATATGCCTTTATCTACCTTGATTGAGAATAATCATGAATCTATGGATGTAAATTTTGTTGGTATGAATAATTTTGGAAACAATGCTTATAGAGGAAACTTTAATCCTAGACCGTTCCCTAGCAATTCCTCTAATAATTATGGAAATTCCTACAATAATTCTTATGGTAATTTTAATAAGATGCCCTCTGATTTTGAAAATAGTGTGAAAGAATTTATGATCTCTCAAAAGAATTTTAATGCTTTGCTTGAAGAAAAATTGCTCAAAGTTGATGATTTGGCTAGGAACGTTGATAGACTTTTGCTTGATGTTGATTCTCTTAAACTTAGATCTTCTTCTCCTAAGCATGATATCAATGAGTCTCTCAAAGCAATGAGAATTTCCATTGACGAGTGCAAGGAAAGAACCGCTAGATTGCGTGCTAAGAAATATTGCTTTATAAAAGCGTGTTCTTCTAGTTTCCATGAAAATAATGATGAAGATCTTAAAGTTATTGATGTGTCCCCTATTAGATCTTTATTTTGCAATATGAATCTTGATAATAATGGGAATGGAGATGAGTCAACTTTATTTAGAAGGCGTCCCAAGATTTCGGAGTTTTTAGATCTTGATGCTAAACTTGGTAAAAGTGGGATTGGATAGGTCATGAATTTAAATAGTATTGAACCCACTATCTCGGATTTCAAGGATTTTGATTATGATAATTGTTCTTTAGAAAGTTGTATTTCCTTGTTGCAATCCGTTGTTAATTCTCCTCATGCTTATAGTCAGAATAAAGCCTTTACCAAACATATTGTCGATGCCTTGATGCAATCTTTGATGAAAAACTTAATTTGGAAGTTTATATAACTAGAAAACTTAATGATGAGTGGGAACCTACTATAAAGATTAAAATTAAAGATTATGAGTGTTTTGCCTTGTGTGATTTGGGTGCTAGTGTTTCCACAATTCCGAAAACTTTATGTGATATTCTAGGTGTCAATAATCTTGATGATTTCTCTTTAAATTTGCACCTTGCGGATTCCACCATTAAAAATCCAATGGGAAGAATCAATGATGTTCTAATTGTTGATAATAGAAATTTGGTGCCCGTTGATTTTATCGTTCTTGATATAGATTGCAATCTTTCTTGCCCAATTATTCTTGGTAGACCTTTCCTTAGAACGATTGGTGCGATTATTGATATGAAGGAAGGGAATATTAGATTCCAATTTCCATTAAAGAAAGTTATGGAGCACTTTCCAAGAAAGAAAGTCAAATTACCTTATGAATCTATCATGCTAGCTACCTATGAATCGAGTGCCAAAGATGGCACTACTTAGATCTATCTTCGCTTTTATGCCTAGCTAGGGGCGTTAAACGATAGCGCTAGTTGGGAGGCAACCCAATTTTCTTTGTGTTTCTTGTTTCTTCCTGTTTAGTAATAAATTTTTCATCTACTTTCTGTTTAGATGTGTTTTCTTGTTTTATTTAGTGTTTGTGCCAAGTAGAACCTATAGGATAACCTAAGATATTTGATTTCTGCTGAAAAACAGAAACTTTGCGCTCACGAGAAAAAATTCAATAAATCACCGAAAAGAGATTTTGCATTGATTCTTTTTGATTCTGTTGAAAAAACAAATGTTTTAGGACGTCCTATTTGGGTAGGATTTTTAAAGTTCCAGAAGTTTGCGTTAGTTACAGATTGCTACAGACTGTTCTGTTTTTTGACAGATTCTGTTTTTCGTGTGTTGTTTGCTTATTTTGATGCATCTATGGCTAGTAAAATAATTTATGAACCATAGAGAACTTGTAATACAGTAGGTTTAACACCAATATAAATAAAGAATGAGTTCATTACAGTACCTTATGTGGTGGTTTTGTTTTCTTTCACTAACGGAGCTTATGAGATTTCCTGTTGAGTTTTGTGTTGTGAAGTTTTCAAGTTTTGGGTAAAGATTTGATGGACTATGGAATAAAGGGTGGCAAAAGCCTAAGCTTGGGAATGCCCAAGGTACCCCAAAATATTCAAGAATAGCCAAAAGCCTAAGCTTGGGGATGCCCCCAGAAGGCATCCCCTCTTTCGTCTTCGTTCATTGGTAACTTTACTTGGAGCTATATTTTTATTCACTACATGATATGTGTTTTGCTTGGAGCGTCGTGTATTATATTAGTCTTTGATTTTAGTTTACCACAATCATCCTTGCTGTAACACACCTTTTGGGATACGCCTACTTGATTGAAATTTATTATAATACTCTATGTGCTTCACTTATATCTTTTGAGCTTGATAGTTTTTGCTCTAGTGCTTCACTTATATCTTTTAGAGCACGGTGGTATCTTAATTTTGAAGAAATTGCTGGTCTCTCATGCTTCACTTATATTATTTTGAGATTCTTTTAGAACAGCATGGTATTTGCTATGGTTAAAAAGTTGGTCCTAGAATGGTGAGCATCCAAGTTGGGTATAATAAAAACTATCACATGAAGTGAATTGGATGCTATGATCAATTTGATACTTGATAATTGTTTTGAGATATGGAGGTAGTGATATTAAAGTCATGCTAGTTGGGTGATTATGAATTCAAAGAATGCTTGTGTTGAAGTTAGCAAGTCCCGTAGCATGCACGTATGGTTAAAGTTATGTAACAAATATGAAACATGAAGTGTAGCTGGCTTGTGCATCCTTATGAGTGGCGGTCGGGGACGAGCGATGGTCTTTTCCTACCAATCTATGCCCCTAGGAGCATGCGCGTAGTGCTTGGTTTTTGATGACTTCTAAATTTTTGCAATAAGTATATGATTTCTTTTGACTAATGTTGAGTCCATGGATTATACGTACTCTTACCTTTCCATCATTGCTAGCCTCTTCGGTACCGTGCATTGCCCTTTCTCACCTTGAGAGTTGGTGCAAAATTCGCCGGTGCATCCAAACCCCGTGATATGATACGCTCTATCACACATAAACCTCCTTATATCTTCCTCAAAACAGCCACCATACCTACCTATTTATGGCATTTCCATAGCCATTCCGAGATATATTGCCATGCAACTTTCCACCGTTCCGTTCATCATCATCATGACATACATTACTTTTGTCATATTGCCATTGCATGATCATGTAGTTGACATCGTATTTGTGGCAAAGCAACCATGCATAATTTTTTATACATGTCACTCTTGATTCATTGCACCATCCCGGTACACCGCTGGAGGCATTCATATAGAGTCATATCTTGTTCTAGTTTTGAGTTGTCATTCATGTGTTGTAATCAATAAAAGTGTGATGATCATCATTATTAGAGCATTGCCCAAAAAGAAAAAAAGAAAGGCCAAAAGAAAAAAGAAAGGCCAAAGAAAAAAAAGAAAAAAGGAAAAAATGGGAAAATAAATAAAGGGGGAATGCTACTATCTCTTTTCCACACTTGTGCTTCAAAATAGCACCTTGTTCTTCATGTAGTGAGTCTCATATATTGTGCTTCAAAGTAGCACCATGTTTTCATGTAGAGAGTCTCATAGGTTGTCACTTTCATATACTAGTGGGAATTTTTCATTATAGAACTTGGCTTGTATATTCCTATGATGGGCTTCCTCAAATGCCCTAGGTGTTCGTGAGCAAGAAGTTGGATGCACACCCATTAGTTTTCTTTTGTTGAACTTTCATTCATTTATAGCTCTAGTGCATCCGTTGCATGGCAATCCCTACTCCTCATGTTGACATCAATTGATGGGCATTCCCATGGCATGTTGATTATCCTCATCAATGTGCGACTTTCTCTTTTTTTTTCTCCATACAATCCCCAATCATTATTCTATTCCACCCATAGTGTTATATCCATGGCTCACGCTCATGTATTGCGTGAAGGTTGAAAAAGTTTGAGATTATTTAAGTACGAAAAAATTGCTTGGCTTGTCATCGGGGGTATAGAAGTTGGGAACAACTTTGTGTGACGAAAATGAAGCATAGCCTAACTATATGATTTTGTAGGGATGAACTTTCTTTAGCCATGTTATATTGAGAAGACATGATTGCTTTTATTAGTATGCTTGAAGTATTGCTATTTCTTTTGTCAATATGAACTTTTATTTTGAATCACTTGAATCTGAACATTCATGCCACAATAAAGAGAAATTACATTGAGAATTATGTTAGGTAGCATTCCACATCAAAAAAATTTGTTTTTATCATTTACCTACTCGAGGACGAGCAGGAATTAAGCTTGGGGATGCTTGATACATCTCCAACGTATCTATAATTTTTGATTGTTCCATGCTATTATATTACCTATTTTGGATGTCTACGGGCTTTATTTTACACATTTATATCATTTTTGGGACTAACCTACTAACCGGAGGCCCAGCCCGTATTGCTGTTTTTTTGTCTATTTTAGTATTTAGAAGAAAAGGAATATCAAACGGAGTCCAAACGGAATGAAACCTTCGAGAGCGTGATTTTTGGAACGAACGTGATCCAGAGGACCTGGAGTGCAAGTCAAGAAGCAGCCGAGGCAGCCATGAGGGTGGGGGGGCACCCACCCCTATAGGGCGTGCCCCCTATCTCGTGGGCCCCTCGGGCGGCCACTGACGTACTTCTTCTTCCTATATAATCCTACATACCCCGAAAGCATCCAAGGAGCCATCGAAGAAATATTTCCACCACCGTAACCTTCTGTATCCGCGAGATCACATCTTGGAGCCGTCGCCGGCATTCTGCCGGAGGGGGAATCCACCATGGAGGGCTTCTACATCAACACAATAGCCCCTCCAGTGAGTTGTGAGTAGTTTACCACAGACCTTCGGGTCCATAGTTATTAGCTAGATGGCTTCTTCTCTCTTTTTGGATCTCAATACAATGTTCTCCCCCTCTCTTGTGGAGATCTATTCGATGTAATCTCCTTTTGTGGTGTGTTTGTCGAGATCCGATGAATTGTGGGTTTATGATCAAGTTTATCTATGAATAATATTTGAATCTTCTCTAAATTCTTTTATGTATGATTGAGTTATCTTTGCAAGTCTCTTCGAATTATCGGTTTGGTTTGGCCTACTAGATTGATCTTTCTTGCCATGGGAGAAGTGCTTAGCTTTGGGTTCAATCTTGCGGTGTTCTTACCCAGTGACAGAAAGGGTTGCAAGGCATGTATTGTATTGTTGCCATCGAGGATAAAAAGATGGGGTTTACATCATATTGCTTGAGTTTATCCCTCTACATCATGTCATCTTTCTTAATGTGTTATTCCATTCTTATGAACTTAATACTCTAGATGCATGCTGGATAGCGGTCGATGTGTGGAGTAATAGTAGTAGATGCAGGCATGAGTCGGTCTACTTGTTGCGGACGTGATGCCTATATACATGATCATGCCTAGATAATCTCATAATTATTCGCTTTTCTATAAATTGCTCGACGGTAATTTGTTCACCCACCGTAATACTTATGTTATCTTGAGAGAAGCCTCTAGTGAAACCTATGGCCCCCGGGTCTATCTTTTATCACATAAGTTTCCAATCTACTTTTATTTGCATCTTTTTTTCTGCATCTATATTATAAAATACGAAAAATATATTTATCTTATCATATTATCTCTATCAGAACTCACTTTCGCAAGTGGCCGTGAAGGGATTGACAACCCCTTTATCGCGTTGGTTGTGAGTTCTTTGTTTGTTTGTGTAGGTTCGTGGGACTTGTGAGGAGCCTCCTACTGGATTGATAACTTCGTTCTTAAAAACTGAGGGAAATACTTACGCTACTGTGCTGCATCACCCTTTCCTATTCAAGGAAAACCAACGCAAGCTCAAGACATAGCAGGGCGTATGGACCCAGGGTGGGCATCACAGCCGGGTGGTCAGCTTGGCTCCAGGTGATGGGACTCTTGGACCAGTGTAAGTGGGTGGGAACCTCTAAGTTGACAGCATTGACCTCTCGGTGTTGCTGCCGTTTGTTGTGCTTGTCGCCGGCTTCACTTGTGAAGACGACATAGGCGGCATGTTCGTCAAGGAACTCGTCTTGGATGGCACCGACATGCCGATCTGTCGGCTGCTGAGCGGCTGGAGCTCGAGTGCCGGCTGGTGGGGGATCTGAGCGAGCCAATTGCACTTCCGAGTGGTATGGTTGGATGGCTTTGCGCCGCTGTGGAACTTGCATGGGGCGTCAAGGGCCTGTTCGAAGGAGAGGTCAGGCAGCCATGTTCCCTTGTTATTTTCTGTCGCTTGGGGGCGGACTGACTGAACGGCTGCTGATCTTCGACTGCTGCTACATGCCGGCTGTTGGAAGCCAGGTGCTAGGCCTTGCACTTGTTGTCATTTGGCTGGCGCCGGTTCGTGTCACCAGCCGGCGTTTGGGGAGCCGGAGGGAGCACCTTCCTGGACGTGTTCACTCAGAGTTTTGACTTCATGGAGGAGTTGGCCGTGGCATACTTGTCCGCTGTGATCATCAGCTTGTCTTGGGTGGCCGGCTCATTGCACAGGAGCTTGTTCTTGAGTAGGGTGCCTTCTCTGCACCCGGTGGTGAAGTACTCTATGGCCTGCACCTCGTTCACCCCTTCGCAGGAGTTGTGCAGCTCGCCCCAGCGCGTTAAGTTGTCACGAGTGGACTCAGTCAGGCCTTGGGCACACATGGAGAGCTGGAGGGGCTTGGGCGGCCGCTTGTAGGTGCTGGAAAACTTGCGTATGAAGACTTCGGTGAAATCCAGCCAGCTGCGCTGTACGGCTTGAGGTTGTTCAGCCAGGTCCGAGCCGTGCCCTGGAGCATGAGCGGAACGTACTTCACAGCAACACGCTTGTTGCCATTTGCTATGTTGATGGCTATAGAGTAGTCAACTAGCCAATCCTCCCTCTTCATGGAGCCGTTGTACTTGGGAGTGTTTCGTGGAAGCGAGAGCCCTTTGGGAAAGGCCTCGTCGCACATGCGGGGGCTGAAACAAGGCGGGCCGACTGCATCTTCTTCTTCTACCACCAGGGATCGAGCGAGTTGATAGATCCAGTGGCAGGCATCATTCTCTCCGACTCCTTCATGGTGGCCCAGCCGGCCTCCGAGAGTCGGATGCTCAACAGGCGGCGGGGAGGTGCGCCTCTCCTTGCATGGTGAAGGCGGGAGGTCATCCCGCCGTTCCACTGCTCTGAGCGGCCGTCTTGGTCGTGCTCGATCATGATGTGTGTGCGCCGACTGCGGCTAGCAGGCGGCTCTGGGTTGCTCCGACCGTGAGTGCTGACTGTTGGGGACCGAGAGGTCACGCCATGCTCGCGGTGAGGGGGACGATTCTCTTCTTGCACGCCAGGCCATTCCACGTGGCGGTCGGCTTCCTGCTGCACGACAGCCGCATCGAGGAGCTGCTGGAGGCGCTCCATCGTGCAACGCTTCTTGTCACCCTCCATGTGGTCCAGCTCATCTGCCGCCGCCTGGGCGGCACGCAGGTTCTCCATCGGGGTGGCATAGACCGGGCGGTCGGCTCCCAACATGCCGGCGATGGCTGCGCCACGTTGTCGGTTGTGCCCAGTCGGCTGGCCTCACCGGCAGCCGACGTGCAGCCCACAACATGGTCGATCTCGCACTGGTAGGCGTCAGTGACGCGCCTCATGGCGGCCAACTTGTTGGCGCTGTCGAAGAGCGAGACACGGTATGGTTCCAGTATCGCGTTGTCCGTGCCTTCCATGACCAGGGCAGACAGGGCTTGTAGAGCCGCCTGCAGCGGATCCCGGCTCGCACCGGTAGAGGCTCCATCCTGACTGATGACCAGCATGTCGGTTAAGGTGCTGGCGCTGATGATGTTGTCCGCAAAAGGGAGCGGGTCGTCGACGATCTCCACATGGTCGGGGTAGACGTCAGCATCTGCTATGTTGGAGTCGATGAGCATCTTGACCGGCAGGGCGGTGGAGCCGACGGACTCCAAGTCGGAGGCGAGCTCGTTGGTGAGGTGGAGCTTGCCAAGGAGGTCGACGAGGCAGCTCTCAGAGCTGGCTGATCCCACGTCGAGCGAGGGCTCGAAGGCGAGGTGGACTCCACCGAGGAGATCAACGGGGGAGGGAGCGATGCAGGCGGCCTCCATGCTGCGCAACGTGTCGGCGCAAGCGCCATCCGGCGCGCAGGGCTGGCTGCACTCGCTGGGAAGGAAACGGGTTCCCGTCCAAAATGCGCTTAGCCCCATGGTGAGCGCCAAATATCATGGTATTTCCTCGACATATGCCAAGGGATGGCTTATCATGTCTGGGGGAAGGAGTGCATTGCCGGGCTCTAGAAGGAGGAGTAGGCAAGACCTCGAACGACGTTGGGTCTTACCCAGGTTCGGGGCTCTCTGAGGAGATAACACCTCTAATCCTGCTCTGCGGGGTCTCCGCATGACTATGATCAAATAGAGTTGCTACATGGGTGCTCCGTGAGCTGCTTCGGCTAGAGGAAGAAGAAGGCAAGGCTAGCTCTATTCCTCCTCTAGCTACATGGGTGTGTGGTGGCTAGAATGGTGAACCCTTTGCATGGGTGAGCCTGGGGGTTTATATAGGCCTACCCCCAGTGGTACAATGTTAATCCGGTTGGTTGTAGGACCCGACTGTCACTGTCTCTAGGATCCGGCTTCTCCGCCAACCATTGGGGCCGGCCACCTACTGTGAACTCGACCGATAGGTAGGGCCCGCCGCCTGCGGGCCAGGAGGACTGTGCTGCACCGTAGCCTTGCCTCTGATGACGGTAGCTTGGTCGGGGGCGCATGGCTATAGTACCGTCGCCTCGTGGGCGATCATTGTAGCCACACCTCGTCCCTTCAGGTTAATGGTACACAGACTACAAGGGGAGGGATGGCCGCCTGCTGGAAGTCGGCCTTCCCTGGAGGCCGCTTGTTCTGGCCTTGCTGCCTTCCGGTGATACGCGGACAGGTGGGGTGATACGTCTCCATTGTACCTACTTTTCTAAACACTTTTTCCCTTGTTTTGGACTTTAACTTGCATGATTTGAATGGAACTAACCCAGACTAACGCTTGCAGAAATAAAAGTTCTTGGAATGACCTGAAACTCCACGGAGAATATTTTTGGAATTAATAAAAAATACTAGCAAAAGAATCAAGACTAGGGGGGGCCCATAGCCTGTCCATGAGGGTGGGGAGACGCCTGCCCCCCTGGGCGCGCCCCCTATCTCGTGGGGCCCCTGATGCTCCACCGACCTCAACTCCAACTCTATATATTCACGTTCGGGCAGAAAAAAATCAGAGAGAAGGATTCATCGTGTTTTACGATATGGAGCCGCCGCCAAGCCCTAATCTCTCTCGGGAGGGCTGATCTGGAGTCCGTTCGAGGCTCTGAAGAGGGGAATTCGTCGTCGTCGTCATCATCAAACATCCTCCATCACCAATTTCATGATGCTCACCACCGTGTGTGAGTAATTCCATCATGGGCTTGCTGGACGGTGATGGGTTGGATGAGATTTATCATGTAATCGAGTTAGTTTTGTTAGGGTTTGATCCCTAGTATCCATTATGTTCTGAGATTGATGTTGCTGTGACTTTGCTATGCTTAATGCTGGTCACTAGGACCCGAGTGCCATGATTTCAGATCTGATCCTATTATGTTTTCATGAATATATGTGAGTTCTTGATCCTATCTTGCAAGTCTACAGTCACCTATTATGTGTTGTGATCCGTTAACCCCGAAGTGACAATAATTGGGATACTTACCGGTGGTGATCATAGTTTGAGGAGTTCATGTATTCACTAAGTGTTAATGCTTTGGTCTGGTACTCTATTAAAAGGAGGCCTTAATATCCCTTAGTTTCCAATAGGACCCCGCTGCCATGGGAGGGTAGGACAAAAGATGTCATGCAAGTTCTTTTTCTTAAGCACCTATGACTATATTCAGAATATATGCCTACATTACATTGATGAACTAGAGCTAGTTCTGTGTCGCCCTATGTTATAACTATTGCATGAGGAATCACATCCGACATAATTATCCATCACTTATCCAATGCCTATGAGCTTTTCACATATTGATCTCTCCTTGGTTACTTTACCGTTGCCACTGTTACAATCATTACAAAACTGCTACTGTTACTTTTGCCACTGTTACCGTTACTTCCATATTACTTTGCTACTAAATACTTTGCTGCAGATATTAAGTTTTCCAGGTGTGGTTGAATTGACAACTCAACTGCTAATACTTGAGAATATTCTTTGGCTCCCCTTGTGTTGAATCAATAAATTTGGGTTGAATACTCTACCCTCGAAAATTGTTGCGATCCCCTATACTCGTGGGTTATCAAGACTATTTTCTGGCACCATTACCGGGGAGCATAGCTCTATTCTTTGAGTCACTTGGGATGTACATCTGTTGATCACTATGAGGAACTTGAAAGAAGAAAGAACTAAGATTTTTCCCTCAACTATGAGGGGACGTAAGGAACTGCCATCTAGCTCTGCACTTGATTCACCATCTATTTTGAGTAATCTCGCGACACCTAAACCTGCTTCTGCTATTAATTCTGATATGTCGCATGTTATTGATGATGCCACTTCTGCTATTCGTGATACTTATGATGAAACTACTTCTATGCTTGATAATACTATGCCATTAGGTGAATTGCTTGATAAACAACTTGCTAGGGCTAGAGAGAATGAAAATATTGAATCTGATAATACTGATGAAAGTGATGATGAAGATTCTCCCCCTATATATGAATTTCCTATTGTTCCTAAGGGTTATGTTATGGATGAAGAAACTGCTAGAGATTTTCTTGCTTGCAATGATAGATATGATCTTAAGAAATTATTAGCCAAGCTGAAAGAAAAGTCTCTGAATGCTAGAATGAAATATGACCCTGCTTTTGCAACTTCACCTATCTTTATTACTGATAAGGTTTATGATTTCTGTGTCGATCCTGAGATAATTACTTTGGTTGAATCTGATCCCTTTTATGGCTATGAATCTGAAACTGTTGTGGCACATCTAAGTTAAATGATATAGCCACCCTATTCACTAATGATGAGAGAACTTGTTACTACTATATCCTTAAATTATTTCCGTTCTCATTAAAGTGTGATGCTAAAACTTGGTTTAATTCTCTTGATCCTGGTTGTGTGCTTAGTCCCCAGGATATGATTTATTACTTCTCTGCTAAATATTTCCCCGCTCATAAGAAACAAGCTACTTTAAGGGAAATATATAATTTTGTGCAAATTGAAGAAGAGAGTCTCCCACAAGCTTGGGGGAGGCTTCTCTGATTACTTAATGCTTTGCCAGATCATCCTCTTAAGAAAAATGAAATACTCGACATCTTTTATAATGGACTAACCGATCCTTCCAAAGACCACCTGGATAGTTGGTGTTGGTTGTGTTTTCAAGGAAAGAACTGTTGATCAAGCTGAATTGTTATTGAATAATATGTTAACTAATGAAAACAATTGGACACTTCCTGGACCAACTCCTAAGCCAACTCCAAAGAAAAGGGCTGTTCTATTTCTCAGTCCTAAAGATATGCAAGAGACAAAGAAATCTATGAATGAAAAGGGCATTAAAGCTGAAGATGTTAAGAATTTACCGCCTATTGAAGAAATATGTGGTCTTGATAACCCGACACAAGTAGTAAAGGTAAATTCTCTATATATACGTTTGATGAAGGATATATCCCTCGTCATAAGTCTGCTAGTCAATGCTTGGATGATTTTGATAATTTTATTGTTAAACAAGAAAACTTCAATGCTTATGTTGGTAGACAATTGAAACGTAATGCTTATATGATTGAACACTTGAGTGATTATATGTATAGAGTTAAAGGTGCACTTAAACTTATTAGTAAACATGCTTCTATGATTACCACTCAAGTAGAACAACTGCTCAAAGCTCAAAATGATTTGCCAAATGAATTAAATGATAAGAAAAATGATAATGATATTAGAGTTGTGACTAGAGGTGGTAGAATGACTCAGGAACCTTTGTATCCTGAGGGCCACCTAAGAGAATTGAGCAAGATTCTCAGAGAAATAATGTCGATGCACCTAGTCCTTCTAAAAAGAAGAAGAGGAAAAATGATAGGACTTTGCATGCTTTTAGTGAACCTGCTGTAAACACACCTAAGAATCCAATGATATTTATATTTCTGATGCTGAAACACAATTTGGTAATGAACATGAACCTAGTGATGATGTTAATGATGATGTTCATGTTGATGCTCAACCTAGCAATAATAATGATGTAGAGGTTGAACCTGCTGTTGATCTTGATAACCCACAATCAAAGGATCAACTTTATGATAAAAGAACCTTCATTGCTAAGAAGCATGGTAAAGAAAGAGAACCATGGGTTCAGAAACCCATGCCTTTTCCTCCTAAACCATCCAAGAAAAAGGATGATGAGGATTTTGAGCGCTTTGCTGAGATGATTAGACCTATCTTTTTACGTATGTGTTTGACTGATATGCTTCAAATTAATCCTTAGCTAAGTATATGAAGGATATTGTTACAAATAAAAGAAAGATACCGGAAGCTGAAATTTCCACCATGCTTGTTAATTATACTTTTAAGGGTGGAATACCAAAGAAACTAGGAGATCCAGGAGTACCAACTATACCATGCTCCATTAAAAGAAACTATGCTAAAACTTCTTTATGTGATCTTGGAGCCGGTGTTAGTGTTATGCCTCTCTCTTTATATCGTAGACTTGATTTGAATAAGTTGACACCTACTGAAATATCATTGCAAATGGCCGATAAATCAACTGCTATACCTATCGGTATTTGTGAGGATGTGCCTGTTGTGGTTGCAAACGTTACTATTTTAACGGACTTTGCTATTCTAGATATTCCCAAGGACGATAGTATGTCGATTATCCTTGGTAGACCCATTTTGAATACTACAGGGGCTGTTATTGATTGCAACAAAGGCAATGTCACTTTTCATGTTAATGGTAATGAGCATACGGTACACTTTCCGAGGAAACAACCTCAAGTCCACAGTATAAATTCTATTAGAAAGATTCCAACTATTACTATTGGAGGTTTTGAATTTCTTCTTCCTACTGTCAAGAAGAAATATGATATTCTTATTGTTGGGGACATGCATATCCCCGTTGAGGTAACTTAGTGTGATTCGAAGATTCTCCGGTTTTATGCGATTTAGAATGAGTTTGTTGACAAGACTTGATCAACCTTGTTAGTGGATTCCTATTGATGAGCATGAGATGGATGAAGTTAGAAAGCACAACCTTCTGTACCCTCCTTTTACTTTCTGTTATTTAGATTAAATAAAGCAAAATAGTATTTTCTGTCTATTTTCTGAATTATCCTTGCAATAAAAAATACCCCAAAATTAAAACTTCTCCAAATGCCCCGAAAATGAAATATGATTTTTTTTCTAGAATATTTAAGAATTATTAGCACTGAGAACACACCAGAGGGAGCCAGCACCTGGCCACGAGGGTCCAAGGCGCGCCCACCCCTCCAGGGCGCGCCTCCCTGCCTTGTGGGCCCATGTGGCCCCCTGCACTTATTCCTGCATCCACACACTTCGTCTTCCTCCAGAAAAAATCACCACACAGCTCAAACTCATGTTCTAGCTTGTTTTGCTGCGATTTTCGATCTCCTTGTTCAAAGCTTCACTCACGAAACTGTTTTGGGGGATTGTTCTTCGGTATGTGACACCTCCAATGGTCCAATTAGTTTTTGTTCTAGAGCCTTATTCATTGCAAATTTTTGATGCCTACGTGACCCTGTTCTTGAGCTTGCATGTCAAATTTAATTGGTCCCAAGTAGTTCTAATGCAGGATATAGTCTCTAGGCACTTGTGGGAGTAGTTGCTATCAATTTGTTGAGTTTGATTCACTTTTATTTTGAGTTACTAAAAATTTCAGAAATTTTCAGAAAATGATGAAGAGATTATTGAGGGGCTCTTCGAGCCGAAGCTCGAAGGATAAGCAAAGTGAAGAGGATAAAAAGCCCAAATATAATCTCCCTCGCACCACGGAAGTTCGGCCGTGTGAACGGCCTTGTGATGAGTTCTTCTGAGCAGCCGGGATTCGTGATGATTTTTATTATTTGGCTGAGAATGCAGGCCTCACCGACTTCCTCCACGACCAGCTCGATCAGTATCTCCTACTCACTAATATTTTTGTGCAAATTTTTTACTTTCATGCTAGGAAATCACCACCTTCAGTGGAGTTTCATTTATATGATGAGGTTATGGAGATTTCACTATATGATTTTTGTGGGGTTTGCAAGATACCCTTTGTGGGCAGCATAGAGGAACCACATCGTAGTGATGTGGATGGATTTATTGATATGATCGCTGTAGGGGAGACGAGGAAGGTTTCCGATGCAAGAATTACTAGCATACACTTTCCTGTTCTATGTTACTTTGCAATATTTCCTAGTAGATGTTTAATTGGTCGCGGGAATAGAGGAAATCTTAGTGCCCCTGATATTGTTATTTTGCACCATGCTTTGTTTCGTGATACAACTTTCAGTTTAGGTGTTGTTATCACTAAACGATTAAGTCTGAACCGTACAAGGGCCCCATCTTTGGAGGCATCTTTGCTTCACGCCTTGCTAAACACTATAAGATACCGATTAGGCATTATGAGAAAGAGGAAAAGTTGCTGCCCCCTATTTCTCTAGATTATAAGAGTATGGTAGCACATGAAATTATTGTTAAAAATAAGAAGATGATGCTTAAGTATAAGCTGATATTTAATAAAACTCACTATGAGACTATTATCTTACATGCGCCCTCTTTGTTTAACATATTTTCAGGCACGTACCTCATCTTGCCAGAGGATGTTTACGTATACTGGAGCTTGACACCAGCTCTAGAGCCTGATCTAGAACCACCACTTGACCCTTATCGATAGTCCGTTTATCAGTGGGATCCGGAGGAGATTGCCAACCAGTGGCACCCAGAAGACACTCCCCCGCACACCGGAGAAGGCATCTTTGATCCATGGGCATAGAAAAACTTAGTCCAAAAGCCTAAGCTTGGGGGAGTACGTATTTCTCACCGACATTACATTCATGTTCACACACTCATTCTAGTTGTTGGTGTTCATACTTTTTCATTGTACTATCTATGCTATTTTATTTTATTTTCTAAGTCTTCTTCTTGTGTTTTTGAAAAACCTTAAGAAAAAACCAAAAAAATTAGTTATAGCTTTTTAGCTAGTTTACCTTCCATGCTTGTAGCAGTAATTAAAAGAAAACCCAAAAAGATTTCTCGTTCTTCTTTTGCTTGTTGGGAGCTTTCCTGTGTAAATAGTTTTATTTCTTTTCTTTTCTTTGGGGGTCGAGAGGACAAGACCATGATGAAAATGTTGAGTGGCTCAAATATGCATTATTGTTGATTTAACCAAGAGCCCATATTACCTTGTCTTCTTGTAGCGACCAGAACTCAAACAGTCTGATATCTGTGCATCAGTGTCATCCCTGGATCGGTAATGCTGACACGCATAGTACTTGAGGATTTATAACAGAGTAGCAATCACACACTTATTACATCGGATGTCTCCAAAAGAGAACTATTACAATGAATATGGCTTAAGGCCATCTAAAATGATAACAGCTGAAGGCTTGGAAGATAAAGTGAGTCCATCAACTCCAACGGCATCACTGAGTGAAAGATCATGACCTAAGGCACCTTACTCGTCGTCTGAAAAGTCTGCACCATGAACGTTGCAGCCCGAAAACGGGTCAGCACATGGAATATGCTGGCAATGTAACAGAAGAGAGTAATGAACAGAATAATTGCTATCACTACATGCAATATGGCTGGTGGAAAGCTCTATGGTTACAATTTTGCATAAAGCCAATTTTTCCATACAACAACGGAATAAATTTTATTTAACTAACATGGTGGTTGTTAAACATTGAGAAGGTTCCTCCAACTCAATCCCAATTAAACTTCATCATTAAACCCAATAGAGTTATATTAAGAGTGATGAGATCAGCATGATAATCCAAGAACTAGATACTCAAGGTGTCCATAACCGGGGACACGGCTAACCATGATTAGTTTGTACACTCTGCAGAGGTTTGTGCACTTTTCCCCACAAGACTCGATTACATCCATGGTCGAAGAATCGAGACACAGTCTTTCTGAAGCATTAACTCTCTACTCTGGATAGACAGTACCACCTACAACCCAACTACATCTGTTGTCTACCTCTTCAAGAGCTTCACGCAACTTACTCAACTATGCCAGAGCCCATATTGGCTTGTCGCTCCACACGGAAGTTTCTAGCATGAATAGTCTTATGATCCCTTTGAGCCTGGGTGGCGGACCGTAGGATGATCACATGGGTACTCCGGGATATCCTAGGACAACACTGGATTCTCTAGGTGCCCTGACAACCATTGGGTACTCTAGGGTGCCTTCAAGCAATCCACCCAGATGTGTATTTAAGTAGCCACCTTAATTCAACCATTAATTAACAATACTCACATCTGTCGTGAATCACTCGAACCAAACCACGTCTACGAGCATAGCATAGCAATATAAGCATACCGTAGAAGTAACTCCCAAAGGTTTGGTAATAAACAAGACAATAGGTACTATCTCATCTACTTCCCAAAACCCACATATTAATCAGATCCTAACCATGCAATTGTTTGAGGATTGACCTAATGCAATAAAACTGGGTAGTAAAAAGGTATGATCAAAGTGTTACTTGCCTTGATGATAATCCGTGAAACCTAGAGACTCGTAGTAGCACGCTTCGCACTCTGGGTACTCTATCACAAAACAAAACAAGCATACAATAAGCACTCAACTAGAAGCACGAGTCTTGATAACCCACAAGTGTAGGGGATCGCAACAGTTTTCGATAAGTAAGAGTGTCAAACCCAACGAGGAGCTAAAGGTAGAATAAATATTCCCTCAAGTTCTATCGACCACCGATACAACTCTACGCACGCTTGACGTTAGCTTTACCTAGAACAAGTATGAAACTAGAAGTACTTTGTAGGTGTTGTTTGATAGGTTTGCAAGATAATAAAGAACACGTAAATAAAAAGTAGGGGTTGTTTAGATAAAGATGCAAATAAAGTAAATATAATGAGTGTGGAAAAGTGGTGGTAGGAGTTGTGGAATTGTCCCTAAGCAATTGACTATGTTACTAGACCGTTAATCACTATTGCAATTCTATTTGAGGGAGAGGCATAAGCTAACATACTTTCTCTATTTGGATCATATGCACTTATGATTGGAACTCTAGCAAGCATCCGCAACTACTAAAGATTCATTAAGGTAAAACCCAACCATAGCATTAAAGCATCAAGTCCCCTTTTATCCCATACGTAAACAACCTACTTACTCGGGTCTGTGCTTCTGTCACTCACGCCACCCACCATAAGCAAATCATAAACATATTGCAAACCCTACAGAGGGAATCCCTCATGCTTGCGCGACACGGGGGGCACCATAGGACAGCACCAATAATAAAACATGCAACTCAAATCAATCATAGCAATTCATCAATCACCGATAGAACAACGAAAATTTACTCAGACATCATAGGATGGCAAAAAATCATTGGAAAATAATATGAAGCATAAAGCACCATGTTTAAGTAGAGGGTACAGCGGGATGCGGGAGAGTGGATCGCTAAATATAGAAGGGCGAAGGTGATGGAGATGTTGGTGAAGATGATGGAGGTGTTGGTGAAGATCGCAGTGATGATGATGGCCCCCGGCAGCGCTCCGGCGCCGCCAGAAACAAGGGGGAGAGAGCCCCCCTTGTTCTTCTTCTTCCTTGACCTCCTCCCTAGATGGGAGAAGGGTTTCACCTCTGGTCCGTAGCTCCCATGGCGTGGGAGGGGCGAGAGCCCCTCCGAGATTGGATCTGTCTCTCTGTTTCTGCGTTCCCTGATTCTACCCCTTCATTGTTTCTTTAATATTCGGAGATCCATAACTCCGATTGGGGTGAATCTTTTGCCCAGATTTTTCTCATAAAATAGCTTTCTTGCGGCAAAAGAAAGGCATCAACCGCCTTACGGGTGGCCCACGAGAGTGCTAGGCGCGCCCCCCTGTTTCGTGGCCACCTCAGACACCGTTTCGCGTTGATTCTTCCTCCGGAAAATCCCAAATATTCCAAAATAATTATCCGTCCGTTTTGATCCCATTTGGACTCCATTTTATATTGGTTTTCTGCGAAACATAAAACATGCAACAAACAGGAACTGGCACTGGGCACTGGCTCAATATGTTAGTCCCAAAAATAGTATAAAAAGTTGCCAAAAGTATATGAAAGTTGAAGAATATTGGCATGGAACAATCAAAAATTATAGATACGACGGAGACGTATCAACGGGTAAAACTCAAATAAGAGATCTAACCAGAAAGTTAAACTCAAGAACTCCGGTTTGCAAAAAGAATCAAATCAAATGAAGGAACTAAACTCAAACTGCGAAAGAAACAAGATCCGGTTACTAATCTAGACTTAAGTCAAATTTTACAGTACTAGAATCTTGTTCAAGTTGGTTAAACAGAAAGAGGGCTTCGAGGCGAAGATCCAGGCGCTGGAATCGCCTGATTCCAACAAACGAGCGAAAAGATAAACAAAAACTAAGATTCGGGCTGAAATCACGATCGAAAATAATCGCAGAAAACCCTGGAAAAAGAAAAATTGACGAACAGGCTAACGAACGAATGTTCACTGTCTGCGGCTAAATGGTGAAAACCATTCGTTAAAATGAACATGCGAATGGGCGTTCGCTAAATAACTAAACCGGAAAAAAACTAAAACCCATCTAATAAAAAGACCTAGGGTTTTCTAAAAAAACAAACGGTTTTCCTCGAAAACCGGGGCTACCTCGGGACCCGTGTCGGTTGCGGTGGCTCCGGCGGCGATGGGCTCCAGCGACAAGGCGGTGGACGGTGGCGGCGACTCCGGCAGCAGCGGCGTGGGGCTCCGGCGGGCTCCGGCGGCGAGGCGCGGGACGACGGCGGCACAACAGCGGCGGCGGCGGATCTGGGGCACAGCGGCTAGGGCGGGGCTCCTGGAGGCTTAGGCTTTCGCCCTTTTAAAGGCCGGCCGGGCTAGTGTCCGAGGCGGACACGGCCCGGTTAGGTTGGTTTGGATTTTTTTTTAATAATTCTGTGACAGAAAAGCAAAGAAAAGAAATACTAAACGGACTCCAAAAATCCTGAAATAAAATTTCCCCATCCTCTAAAAATAAGTTGGACCAGGTGAACATTTATTTGGGCCTCTAATGCAATTTTGAAAAACGCATTTTTTCCTAATTCAAATAAAATAGCAATAAAATTCTGAATAAAATTCTTATTTGATTTTATTTTTTAACCTCCAATATTTCTTTATTTTGGGGACGTCATTTTAATCCCTCTCCTTTATTTTCATAAAAGAAATATTCAAAGGGAAAAATAATTAAAATCAAACGATCCTCTTTTCAAAATTTGAGAAAACTCAAATATGAAAATAACGAAACCCCCAACTCTCTCCTCGGGTCCTTGAGTTGCGTTGGATTTCTAGGATCAAGCCAAAATGCAATAAAATATGACATGCAATGATGATCTAATATATAACATGCCAAATTGAAAATTTGGGATGTTACAAACCTACCCCCCTTAAGATGAATCTCGCCCTCGAGATTCGGGTTGGCTAGGAAATAGGTGAGGGTGGTCCTTCCATAGGTCTTCCTCTCGTTCCCAGGTGGAATCTTCTTCGGTATGGTGGATCCACTGAACTTTGCAGAACTTGATAACCTTGTTGCCTGTGACTCGGCAGGCAAACTCGAGAGTCTTCACTGGTTTCTCCTTGTAGGTCAGATCGCTATCCAACTGAATCACTTCCAGTGGCACTTTATCTCTTAGGGGAATATCGGCCATCTCTGCATGGCACTTCTTCAACTAGGAAACGTGGAATGCGTCGTGCACTCCCGACAATCCTTCGGGCAGCTCCTACTTGTAAGCAACTTCTCCCATACGTTCCAAAACTTTGTCTGGTCCCACAAAACGTGGTGCTAATTTTCCCATAACTCCAAAACGTTTGACTCCTCGAAGAGGGGACACATGAAGATAAACTCTGTCTCCGACTTTGTAAACTGTCTCCTTGCGTTTTGAGTCTGCATAGCTCTTCTGCCTAGACTGGGCTACTTTGAGTCTATCACGGATCAACTTAACCTGCTCTTCCGACTCCTTAATCAAATCTGGTCCAAACAACTGATGGTCTCCAACTTCGTCCCACAACAACGGTGTCCTGCACCTCCTTCCGTACAAAGCTTGTAAAGGGGCCATCTTCAATCTGGCTTGATAGCTGTTATTGTAAGAGAACTCTGCATATGGAAAATTGTCGTCCCAACTAGATCCATAATCTAGCGCACAAGCTCTCAACATGTCCTCCAGAATCTGGTTGACTCTCTCAGTCTGTCCATCTGTCTGCGGGTGAAAAGTTGTATGGAACTCTAGCCTGGTACCCAAAGTTTCATGCAACTGATTCCAGAACTTTGAGGTAAACTGGGTTCCTCTATCTGATACAATGGTCCTTGGAACTCCATGCAGACATACGATCCTGGTCATATATATTTTGGCCAACTTAGCACTGGTGTAAGTGGTCTTCACTGGGATGAAATGGGCTACCTTCGTCAAACGATCGACTACAACCCATATCGAGTCATAGCTTGAACGACTCTTGGGCAATCCCGTGATAAAATCCATGCCTAGCTTATCCCACTTCCATTCATGTCGGGGAAGCTGATCCACGAACACCTATGGGACCGGCGGACCGAGCCCCTTTCAGTTCGGCGGGGGGCGGAGATCGCACGAAGAGCGGATCTAGGCGAAGCACACGAGCAGTTTACCCAGCTTCGGAGCTCTCCGGAGAGATAACACTCCTACTGCTGCATGTCTGAGTGTATTGAGTTCTTGCTCGGGAGCACTGAGTGCTATAGTACAGACTAGCTGCTAACGAGACCGAGCGTGAGTGTTTTTCTGCCTTCCAACCCCCCTCTACATTGCGCATGGGCCTCCTTTTACATGCTAAAGGGGTTTCCGACAGGTGGCAAAGTAGACAAGAGTAAAAACGGAAAAGGAATTGCGGTTGGTACAACTACCTGTACAGTGTATCATACCTAACCCTGACGGCAGGGGACAAAGGCATTAAATGCCCATCTACGTTGCCCAAATAGTGCAAAAAGGGACCGTCAGGGACGCCACCGCTCGCCACGATGGCAATCTTGTCAGCGTCGCTTGCCACCGCGCACCGCTGGCTGCACAGCCTCTTGCCACGCGCGCCTGGAAAGGCCCCAGGGCGACACGTTGGTGGATGTGCTGGAGCGCAGGTACAGAGTGGTAGCTTGCCGCGGCAAGCGCTTTGCCGCGGTCGTTGTCTTGTCGCGTCCGGAAGCTTGTCGCTCACCGGGCCTCGCCGGGACGCGTGGCGCATCGCGGCAAGTTCCTTGAGATGCCTTGGTTGGCCTTCCCGGCAAGCTCCTCTTGCCGGGGCCTTGTCTCCTTGGCTTGAATACTTTGTTCTTGAATGGCTCCACAGGAACCACGGAGGACCTTGGCGGTCACCCGGCAAGCCTTGCCGCGGGGTGCTGCCACTGCCCGTGCACAAGATCGGGATACTAGGGTACCCCTACTCTAGTACACCGACAGGAGCCCCCGTGCACGGTGCCGAGCGCTGTTGGGCCAGGCCCAAAACAGGGCACGGGCATGCGCGGCCTGGGTTACGCCGTATTTAACTTTGTATCCACCGTGCCCTCCTCGAACGGTACGCGTCGAATGCGGCGTCGTGGGAGAGATCATGGGTGGTTTCTTTATTCGGAAAGACGGAACGTCTGCCCCCTCCCTCTTTATAAGCAGGGGAAACAGGGGCAGTCCGCCCATCTCGCCGGTCGCTACTCCAATCTCAAAAACCTCCGCCGCTCCCCCCTTCTTCCCAAAGCTGAAAGAGAGCAGCGCTCCGCCCCCCATCGCCACCGGCACCACCAACACCGTCGATCTCTCTCACCACCTCCGCCATGGCTCCAAAGGCCGGGAGGGTTGTGAAGTCGGCCGACGCGCAGCGGCTCGCGGCGCTGCGAAAGGAGGGGGCAATCTTCCCCCCTCAGCTCGCCGCGAAGGAGCTGAGGGAGTATTACTACCTCTTCTGGTCGACGGAGACGCGAGTGCATCCGCGCACGAAGGTACTCTCAGCTGCCGCTTCGGAACTGGCTCCGAATGGATATCCCTTCTTCGCGTTGTTCTTCTACTGCGGGCTCTGCCCGCCTTTCTCTGAGTTTTTCTGTGATATTATGAACACCTATGGGTTCCGCCTCCTTGACTTCACCCCCAACGCCGTTCTGACCATGGCAGTTTTCGCACATCTCTGCGAAAACTTTGTCGGAGTCTATTCAAATGTAGCTCTTTTTTGCCACTTCTTTATGCCCCGAGTTGAGAGAGGGGAGCCTTTATCCGGCAGAATCGCCTGGATCTCGAGAGCTGGCAAGAAGGAAGCTTATCTGGAGGGAGAGCTCCGCAGCAAGTGGGAGGAATGGAGAGCAGACTGGTGCTGGATTGTCGAGGAGAACCCGCAGCCATTTACCGCCCAGCGCCAAGCCCCAGTAGCGCGTGGCAACGATTGGAGCAACGTGGCCCCGGAAGACGATAGGCTGAAGATTGCCGTCACCCGGATCCTACGCCTCAGGCTTGCCGGGCTCACCATAGGCGCCGTTGGCGCAAATTTTCTTCGCCGCCGCATCGCCCCTCTGCAGGAGAGGAGGAGACCCGCCTGGGAGTTCCAGAATGCGGCGGATATCATGAGGTTGCGCCTGGGCCTCAACTTCAACTTCACTGTCCTGGAACTGGACGCGATGCTCCTGGAACTGTTCAAGCGCGATGCTCAACATCCCGAAGCGTTCATGTTGCCGAGGGGTGTCGTTCCGCTATGCAACAACTCCTCGCTCGACCGCACCCGTGCAATGATGCCGCTATGCGATTCGCATTGAATTGTCCCAACTTGGCAAGAGCCTGCAGACGATGCCGTGCAGGAGTTCTTTGACGGCTTGGTAGAAGTGCCGGTCCGCTCCAATGAACAGAAGAGCCTTACTCGTGACACCACCGATGTGGAGATGCAGCGCATCGCCACTAGGCTGGAAGAGGCGGCGGCAGCAGCTTCCGCGGGCGAGTTTGGATTCACCATGGAGGAGGCAGAGGCAGCAGAGGCGGCAAGCCTTGCCGAGCGAGAGGAGCTTGCCGGCGAGGGAGAGCTTGTCGAGCCTGAACCTGAGTCGAGCGAGCCCGCTGAGGGCGCGAGCGACTCATTGAAGATTGACTCCTCCTCTTTCTCACTTTCAGACAGCTCGCCGCAAGCGGAGCCCCCAGCTCTACCAAGAAGGCGTCTCTGCAAGGCCGGGGACGTAGCGGGGCGGCAGACGGGTCAACAGCCGCCGCGCCGCGCGATGCGCTCCACCGTGGCAAGCACTGTTGCCGTGGGAGCACCTCACACCGCTGCGGCAACTGGAGCGGGGCCCTCCCGGACCACCACTTCTGCTCCCGCCAAGTGGCGAAGGGAACCTACTCCTCTGCCTTGTCACGCCGAAGGTGGGCCGGACTTCGACCTCTCCGCGCTCAGCTCCGACGAGGAAGAGGAAGAGTAAGATTCTTTGCTGTACTTGTAGTTCTTCAATTCTTGCTGTTTTGTCTTGTATCTGATTTTCTTTACTCCGAACCCATTCCTTTTCAGGACTCTGGCCCAGAGAGCAGCGAAGAGAGCCAAGGTCCCGGTGATTGTCATCGAGGACGAACCCACCGCGACAGCAGGGGGTGTGTCTGAGACCACCTTGCCGGACCCGGCAACTATTCCCCAAAGCAGCCCCCAGCGTAAGTATATGGTTTACTTCCTGCTGTTAGACGCGCATGGGTGCTCTTTCTTTGCTGACAACTGACTATTCGTTTGCGTAGGAGGAGAGCAGTCTCACCAGGAGTGCCCGGAAGCCGCTCCCGACATGCCATCTGCTTCGACTACACCGCCAAGGGAGGATTCCCCGGCAAGGGAGCATTCTTCGGCAAGGGAGAATTTTCCGGTAAGGGAGAAGTCTCCGGCAAGGGACAGTTCTCCGGCAAGGGACAGCACCAGCGACCCCTCGGTGGCGGAGACCACGGCTATAGATCCTAGTACAAGTAATCCTCTTGCTTGAAAACTTCCCTTGGGTTCTTCTTCTTCTGATTTTCTTTTTGAATATTTGCTTGACTTTTCTCCCTTTTCCGGTCATCAGATCCATCTGCCACGGAGCCAATGGAAACCGAGGTCGCCGGCGATGAGAACGTGCGCGGCGATACCAACGACGCCGCTGCCACCGAAGAAGAGGCCGGCGCCGATGATCCCGCCGGCGGAGAGGCCACCAAAGCTGCCGCCGCAGAAGCTGGCGAGGGGTCCGGTGATCGCACTGACGGCCCCGAGGCCGCAGGAGCGTCAGGCGCTACGCCGACCGCCAATCCCTCCGCCGCTGCTGCAGCGTCAGGCTCCGAAGAGCCCCAGCCTGGCGCCTATTTGAAGGCCGGCAATGGCGTCTTCATCAAGCTCCCCTAGGCGTCGAGCTCCAAGGCGCCGATCGAAGGAGAAACCTTTGATGAAGAGTTGCTCGCCTCCGCTGGGCTGACACTGGTCGATGCGCCGAGCAGTAGCAGCGGCGAGCCTGAGGAGGAGCAGCTGCTGCGGAAGCTGTTGTCGCTCTACCACGCCCGACAGGCCAAGCTGGTATCCCGAGAAGCGCTTGTCGCGAAGGCGGGAGTGGACATCGAGAAGCGCGCGGAGGAGCTCCGGGGCCTCAACCAGGAAGCTCTCCGGTCCCTAGCAAAGGAGCGGGAGCGACTCGCCGAGGAGCGGAAAGCCTTCCTCCTTGAGAAGGCTGAAGTTGAGGAGCAACAACGGCTTGCTGCCGAGAAGCTATCTGCGCAGGAAGGCGAGTTGGCGCAGTGGAAGGTTAACCTTGACAGCCACGAGGAGGAGCTTGCCGCGCGCGAGCAAACATTCGGCGGGGCTCTCAAGGAAGTAGAGGATGCTGCCGCAGCTGCCGAGGCCACCAAGAAGGAGCTGGAGACGAAGGTGGCGCAGCTGGAGGCCAATCTCAAGCTGAGCGGCGAGGAGCTTGCTGCGCTCAAGCGTGAGCGCGAGAAGGACGCCTACACCCATGGAGAGCTGCAGGGTCGTCTCGCTGAGAGGAGCAAGGAGCTTAGCGCCACCAAGGACTCCAACGCAGATCTTGAGTTGAAGCTGACTACTTTGACCAAGACGCTGGACGGCGCCAGGGAGCAGGAGGTGGCCTTGAAGGAGAAGATCAAGGCCGACGAGGCGCTGCTGGCGAATGCTGCTGCCGCCCAGAACACTTTTAGGGAGAATGTGGAGCACTGGACCGAGGGTCTCGTGGATGTTGCCGTAGCCATCGACAGGGAGCTGGCGCAGCTGGGGATGGAGGATCTCGGGTATTCCTCCGATGAGCACCTCCAACCCAGCGCCAAGCTCAGCTTGTTCTTCAAAGGCGTGGCGACGGCCCTCCAGCGACTCCGGGAGAAGATCCCAAAGCAGCTGGCCGACGAGTCGCGCAAGATCTACGCGGGAGCTCTTCAAAAGGTGCTGGTGAAGGTGGCCTTCCGCAACCCAGGCCTCAACCTCACCAACGTCCTCAGGACCTTGCCGCCGGATGCTGATCTGGAAGCGCTCAAGACCCTTGTCGCATCCATTGTGGACAAGGTGAGCGGGATCAAGAGGGTTGAGGGCGATCGCGTAGATTAGGCCGCCCGTTTTCTCTTTTTCTTGTCGCTGCTGGTCATGTTGTGAGAACAATCTGTTAGAGCTGCGACAAGCTATCTTATAATATGACTCTATTTTGGATAGCGATTGCTATGTTATTTCCTTTACTTGATTCCTTCCTTTGTATGTTTTTGCCCTACGCTTTTAGGGAACTTGTCGGCGCAGGCACCTTAGCCGCGAGCACTGAGTACGGGACGTTAGCAGCCTGCTGGCGGTGCCGCTACCGACAAGAAACCTTGTCGCAACTAGTCCCAGCTCACTTAAGTTGTTGAGCGGACTCGAAACAAAGTAAGGACGCAACTAGCTACGAGTTGGTTCCTCCGCGCACAGGTTTTCCATACAAAGCACGGTCGTTCGAGGAAGATAACTTAAAAATTTTAAAACTGATTTCTCAAACTTTAGCAACTTAGCTTTTCTGTCGTTTGCTTCCCGGTAAGGCGAAACTTCCTCGAACGATGCTTGGTCCACACCATTATCTTCTCCTTTCCCCCCGGCAAACTTGTGGGCGAGGGAACCTTCCCTTCTTTGAGAAAGAGAAAGAAGAGAAAATAAAGATATGGGGCCTTACGGCTCGTTATTGCTTACCGGGGGTAGGCACTGCACAAAGTGTCAGATAATGCATGCAAAGAAAGTAGAAAGCATGAAATTGACAAGGTGTGCGGAGCATGCATGGGGTCTGCGCCCGGCTTCGTACAAAGGATTACAGGCAACATCGGCAAGACTTGTACAAAAGGTGGTTGCCGGAACAGGTTCCGGCAACCGCGCCTTACGGGTAAAACTTACGAAGATGCTCAATGTTCCAGGAGTTGCTCACCGGAATGCCATCTTCGGTCTCAAGGCAGACAGCGCCAGGCCTAGTGACTCGTTTTACCCGGTAAGGGCCTTCCCACTTCGGCATCAACTTGTTGGAATTCTTGGCGGACTGAACGCGCCGAAGAACAAGGTCGCCTTCCTCGAGACTTCTGGCATTAACTTTGCGGCTATGGTAGCGGCGCAAAGCTTGCTGGTATCGAGCAGCTCGTACAGCGGCCTGAAGACGGTCCTCCTCAAGGAGCAGCGCATCATCTTGTCGCAACTGCTCTTGCTCAAGCTCATCATAAGCGAGCACTCGAGGTGACCCGTATATGAGTTCCACGGGGAGAACTGCCTCTGCTCCATAGACTAGAGCGAAAGGTGTCTGGCTAGTGGCTCGATTTTGTGTCGTCCTGACCGACCAAAGAACCACCGGCAGCTCCTCAATCCAGTTCTTTCCGCACTTGCGCAGCCTGTCGAAAGTCCTGGTCTTGAGCCCGCGCAGCACTTCAGCATTCGCCCTCTCCGCTTGACCGTTACTTCTCGGATGAGCAACAAAAGCGAAGTAGACCTTGGCGCCAAGATCTTGGACGTTGTCGGTGATGATCCTGTTAGGGATCCCGAAGCGGCAAACAATCGACCGGAAGAACTTGACTACTGACTGTGCTGTCACCTTCCTCACTGCTTCCACTTCTGGCCACTGTGTGAACTTGTCGATTGCAACGTACAAGTACTCAAAGCCCCCGACAGCTCGGGGAAAGGGGCCAAGGATGTCGAGCCCCCAGACCGAAAATGGCCAGGATAAAGGGATCGTCTGGAGAGCTTGAGCTGGCTGGTGTATCTACTTGGAATGGAACTGGCACGCTTCACACTTGGTTACTTGTGCAGTTGCATCCTGGAGGGCTGTCGGCCAAAAGAAACCTTGCCGGAACGCTTTGCCGGCAAGTGCTCTCGCGCCAATGTGGTGACCACATATGCCTCCATGTATCTCTGCCAACAGCTTTTGTCCGTGTTCCCGGTGAATACACTTCAATTTCACGCCGTTGAGTCTTCTTCTGTACAGTGTGTTGTCGACAAACTGGTAAATACTTGACTGCCGGGCTACTCTTTCCGCTTCTTCTTGCTCTTCGGGAAGTTCTCCTGTCTGAAGGAAACGAACAATCTGTTGTGCCCATGCTGGAGCTTGCGGCTCGACAACAAGGACTAAAGGCACATCTGCTACTACGGGAACATCCGCTTCTACAGCGAGAACCTGCGGCTCAGCCGGAGCTTGACGTTCCCCGGCAAGCTTGCCGGAGCAAAACTTGTCGGGAGCGTCTGCTTCAATGGAACAAACCCTAGGGCTTGCCGGAGCAGATTGCTCCTCAGCACCCTTGGTGTTGATCTTGAGGACCTTCTTGGCGGCGGCTTCGGGGAGCTCTGCCGAAAAATAGTCACCAGAAATCAACTTCCTCTTCTTGCTCTGTCCAGTTGATGGCGTTACAGATGGTTGAGTCAGTTTGAGCACAAAGATCCCTGGTTCCACAGGTAACTTAAGTGTGGCGCACTTCGACAGGCCATCGGCAATGTCGTTCTGAGCTCTTGGAACATGTTCCATCTGTAGGCCGTCAAAGTGCTCTTCTAGCTTTCTCACTTCATCAATGTAAGCTTCCATCAACGGACTCTGATAATTCTTGTTCACTTGGCGGACGACAAGCTATGAGTCACCCCTGACAATGAGCTTCTTGATCCAAAGGTCTGCTGCGATCCTGAGACCGGCAAGCAAACCTTCATACTCTGCGGTATTGTTCGTTGCTTGCTCCTTGGGAAAGTGCATCTGGACTACGTACTTGAGGTGCTCTCCGGTGGGTGCAACAAGTAGCACGCCCGCACTGGCGCCTTGCAGCGAGAAGGCACCATCAAAGTACATCAGCCACTCTTTGCTTGCTTCCTTGACGGGGATGCTCGTTTCTGGAATTTCTTCATCTTGTGTTGGCGTCCATTCTGCTATGAACTCCGCCAATGCTCTGCTTTGGATAGTCGAAGTGCTCTCAAACTTGAGGCCAAAGCTTGACAGTTCCAGTGCCCACTCGACAATCCTGCCTGTTGCTTCTGGATTTTGCAGTATCCTCTTCAGCGGAAAACGAGTGACGACTGTGATCTCATGTGCTTGGAAGTAATGGCGCAGCTTTCTCGAGGCCATGAGAAGGCCGAAAAGCAATTTCTGCACACCAGAGTACCTTGACCTAGCCCCCTGCAGAAGGGAACTGACAAAGTAAACTAGGCGCTGCACCATTCTTTTCTGCATCTTCTCACGCGCCTGCGCAGATCCATCTTTGTCTGGACCAGAGCTTGCCGATGAAGTCCCCTGTTTGTCGCTGGATGCATCTGCCGTGGTTGCTGGCTCATCGTCGGCCTCCCTCTCCGCTACTAACGCAGCACTAACCACTTGATTGGTTGCCGCTATATATAGCAACAACTTCTCTTGTGGCTTAGGTGCGACAAGTGTTGGAGTGGAGGACAGGTATTTCTTTAAGTCCTGCAGTGCAGCCTCCGCTTCCGGAGTCCATTTCATTGGACCTGCCTTTTTCAATATTTTAAAAAATGGCAGGGTGCGCTCAGTAGACCTAGAGATAAACCCGCTGAGAGCAGCTACGCAACCAGCAAGTCTTCATACATCCTTGACGCGCTTTGGTGCTTCAATCTGCTCAATGGCCTTGATCTTGTCGGGATTGGCCTCAATTCCCCGCTGAGACACAAAGAACCCGAGAAGCTTGCCGGAGGGGACTCCAAACACACACTTCTCGGGGTTAAGCTTGAGGTTGATCTTGCGCAGATTTGCAAAGGTTTCGTCTAAATCTTGAATCAGAGTCGCCTTGTCCTTGCTCTTGACCACTATGTCATCCATGTAGGCTTCCACATTTCTGTGCATTTGCGGCTCAAAAGCATCATGGACTACCCTTGCAAATGTTGAACCAGCATTCTTTAAACCGAAAGGCATCCGTACGAAATAGTATGTGCCACATGGGGTGATGAATGCGGTCTTCTCCTCATCCTCTTATGCCATGAAGATCTGATGGTATCCTGAGTATGCATCAAGAAATGAAAGCAAGTCACATCCGGCCGTGGAGTCAACAATCTGGTCGATGCGCGGCAAGGGAAATGGGTCTTTGGGACAAGCTTTATTGACATCGGTAAAGTCGATACAAAGCCTCCATTTCCCGTTTGCCTTGCGCATGACTACAGGGTTGGCCAACCACGTAGGATGGAGCACTCCTCTGACAAGGCCTGCTGCTTCCAATTTCTTGATTTCTTCTGCGATGAATTCTTGGCGCTCCACTGCCTGCTTCCTAACTTTCTGCTTGACGGGCCGCGCATGAGGACAGACGGCAAGATGGTGCTCGATTACTTTCCTGGGAACACCGGGGATGTCAGACGGTTGCCACGCAAATACGTCGACGTTCGCCCGCAGGAAAGCAACGAGCGCGCTTTCCTATTTAGGGTCGAGAGTGGCACTGATGGTGAAGGTACCACCAGTGCCATCCTCCTTGGCGGACACCTTCTTGGTCTCTGGTGGAGCTGCCATTGTCTTCTTACACTTGCCGGTGGAGCTCGATGGTGCGTCCTCGACGGTAGCGCAGCACTCCGAAGAGGTGCGCTTGCCGGAGTGGGCATCAGAACTCTTGCCAGACTTGGTCTTCTTCTTCGCCCCGGGAGCTTCAACGGCAAGTGACTTGCAATCTGTTGCGGCTGCTGCTTCCCGGTAGATCTTGTAGGCGCAGATAAGAGCATCCTTCTTGTCGCCAGGGACAGAGATGACACTTATCGGGCCTGGCATCTTCAGTGTGTTGTATGCATAGTGAGAGGCTGCCATGAATTTGGCGAGTGCTGGACGGCCGAGTATCCCATTGTAAGGCAATGGAAAGTCAGCAACGTCAAAAGTGACCCTCTCAGTCTGAAGTTCAACTCGCTGCCAAATGTCACCAGCAACGTGATCTTTCCCTTTGGCTTGCTCCTTCCCGGATTGATTCCTTGGAATGTGCCGGTCTCTTTGAGCTCCCCATCAGGGATCTGGAGTTTCTGGAGTACCGCAGAGGAGATCAGGTTCAAGCCGCCCCCCCCCCCCCGTCAACTAGCATCTTAGTGACCTTGAGGTTGCGGATAGTTGGTGAAACCAACATCGGCAAGCACCCGACCGCAGTTATGCGATCAGGGTGGTCCTCAATATCAAAGATGATAGGCGAGCTGGACCATTTCAGAGGCTTGCGTGACTCGACGGGTGGTTCTGCCGCATTGACTTCCCGCACCCACCGCTTGAGCTGGCGGTGTGAAGTATGCGGAGAAGCACCGCCATCAACGCACAGGACCTCTGTGGCTTTCTGGAACTCCTGCTCATCGGTCTCGTCATCATCCATATCTTCATCGTCGTCGTCATCTTCATCCTTGTCACGGCCGCGGGGAGGTCTATCTCCTTGCCGCTGCTTGGCCTTGCTGCGGTGTCCTCCTCGGCCGGGGCGTTTCTTGTCGGCTCCTCCAGCACCTTCCTGGGCCTTCTCCTTGTCGCGTCGCTCGTATTTAGCCTTTTGCTGCTCGACAAGCTGCTCGACCTTCTTGCAGCTCTGGAGGTCATGGCCCTTGGTGCAGTGGATCTTGCAGCACTGCTTGTTGGTGCCGTCTTGCTTGTTGGCGACCGCCACAGCCTGGTAGTTGGTTCCTGCGGTAATCTCCTCGCCGGAGCTACCAGCTTTGGCTTTCTTGGCGCCACCTCCATTGCCGGACTGCTCAACGACTAGCACATCTTTGCCTTTCTTCTTCCTGTTGTTCCGCCGCCGGATTTTCTTTGCCGGGGCAGCCTCCTCACTATCAGATCCTCCTCCTTCTGTATTCTCTCCGGAGACTTTCCTCCCTTCCTCAGCACGTGCACACTTGTTGGCCGGGGCATCTAGCTCACTAATGTCTCTGATCTTGCACATCGCCATCTCCTCCCGCATCCTACGGTTTCGCACGTTCTGATGGAACGCGCTGATTACCGCGGCAGGGTGGACATCTGGGATGTTGTGCTGTACGCGGCTGAATCTCTGAATGTACTTGCGCAGGGGCTCTCCTTCCTTCTGGGCGAGCAGATGAAGGTCGCTCTCTTGGCCATGAGGCTTGTGGCCGCCTGTAAAGGCGCCGACAAACTGATGGCATAGGTCTGCCCAGGAGGATATGGAGTTGTCCGGCAAGTGCATGAGCCAGGATCTGACATTGGGCTTGAGCACCAGCGGGAAGTAGTTGGACAGGATCTTGTCGTACCGCCCCCGGCAGCTTGCACCGCGATGGTGTAGATGCTGAGGAACTCCGACGGATGCGACTTGCCGTCGTACTTCTCTGGTACGTCTGGCTTGAAATTCTTCGTGCTGGGCCACTGGACTTGCCGCAGCTCACGAGTGAACGCAGGGCAACCTACCGCGTACGGCAAGTCGCCTGGTTCCCCTGGTGCATGCATGTCGACAGAGGGCCCAGCGCGCTGGTCCGATTGACGCCGCGCTTCTCTTTGGCGCTCGACGCGAGTTCGAGCGTCTTCTTGCTGTCGTTCGTGAAGAACTTGGCGCTGATCGCGACGAGCTCGTGGATCTGATGATGCGGTGAAGTCGCTATCGAGGTGGATCCGGTGAGTCGGCAATCTTGGCCTTCGGGGTGGAGAGTGCATGGTGGTTGCACCCCCACCGGTTTCGTCGCCATCGGCTCGTGCCCGGCAGTCCTGCCGCGGCAGCGATGTACTCGGCTGCTACGGAGTGTCGCTGTTGGCGAAGCCGATGAGACTCTGAATGGTGGCCCTCCATTCATCGATCTTGTCTGCCATTGGAGGGTAATCCAGGAGCAGTTGAGCTCGTGCCAAAGCTTCTGTTCGAGTGGTGGGCGGCAGTGGCGAACGGTGCAAGGAGCGGGATATGCTCAGACTTCTAACTATGTTAGAAGGAGCAGTATCCCGTCCAGGCGACCGTGTCTCGCTCGTGCCAGCATGTTGGCGTGCATGCTGGTCTTGAGCACCCCGAGATCCACCAGCTTGATCTTGGTCCAACGAACGTATGGCCCTGCGAATACCATGACGCTGTCGGTCCTGCGCCTCCTGAGATGGGCGCGGTGCATGTACGGACGCCGAGGTCTGCGCAGCCTTGTCCTTGGACCTGGCAGCACCGTGAGCTCCCTCGTCGATGCCCGTTCTTCCGCCGGCGTCTACCCCACCACCCGTTTGCTCCGGTGGTGGTGGGATCGACGTGGACGGAATAGCTGCCGCCGAAGCCTTCTTCTTCGGTGGCATGTCGATGAAGAAGATGAAGATCTAGCTCGTGTGAACGCCGGATCAGGTTAACACAACCTCAATGCCCCATACCTGGCGCGCCAAAGATGTCGGGGAAGCTGATCCACGAACACCTATGGCACCGGCGGACCGAGCCCCTTTCGGTTCGGCGGGGGGCGGAGATCGCACGAAGAGCGGATCGAGGCGAAGCACACGAGCAGTTTACCCAGCTTCGGAGCTCTCCGGAGAGATAACACTCCTACTGCTGCATGTCTGAGTGTATTGAGTTCTTGCTCGGGAGCGCTGAGTGCTACAGTACACACTAGCTGCTAACGAGACCGAGCGTGAGTGTTTTTCTGCCTTCCAACCCCCCTCTACGTTGCGCATGGGCCTTCTTTTATATGCTAAAGGAGTTTCTGACAGGTGGCAATGTAGACAAGGGTAAAAATGGAAAAGGAATTGCGGTTGGTACAACTACCTGTACAGTGTATCATACCTAACCCTGACGGCAGGGGACAAAGGCATTAAATGCCCGTCTACGTCGCCCAAATAGTGCAAAAAGGGACCGCCAGGGACGCCACCGCTCGCCACGATGGCAATCTTGTCAGCGTCGCTTGCCACCGGGAACCGCTGGCTACACAGCCTCTTGCCACGCGCGCCTGGAAAGGCCCGAGGGCGACACGTTGGTGGATGTGCTGGAGCGCTGGTACAGAGTGGTAGCTTGCTGCGGCAAGCGCTTTGCCGCGGTCGTTGTCTTGTCGCGTCCGGAAGCTTGTCGCTCACCGGGCCTCGCCGGGACGTGTGGCGCGTCGCGGCAAGTTCCTTGAGATGCCTTGGTTGGCCTTCCCGGCAAGCTCCTCTTGTCGGGGCCTTGTCTCCTTGGCTTGAATACTTTGTTCTTGAATGGCTCCACAGGAACCACGGAGGACCTTGGCGGTCACCCGGCAAGCCTTGCCGCGGGGTGCTGCCACTGCCCGTGCACAAGTTCGGGATACTAGGGTACCCCTACTCTAGTACACCGAAAATTCAGGTATTGGCAATGGCTGCAGCAATCCTACCGGCTTCTGATGATCGGCCTTTACTCTCTGACAAACATCACAAATTGCTACATACTTTGCAATATCCTTTTTCATTCTGGTCCACCAAAAACTGTCCTTCAAATCCAAATACATCTTGGCATTTCCTGGGTGAATCGAGTATGGCGAATCATGGGCCTCATGCAAAATCAACTTCCTGAGCTTCGGATTATTGGGCACATATACGCAGTCCTCAAACTATAATGTATCGTGTTCGTCCTCGCGAAATACTTTAGCTTTTCCCTTGCTCATTCTTTGCTTTATCTCGGCAATCTCCTTGTCAGACTTCTGAGCTTCTCTAATCTTATCCATCAATGTAGATTGGACTTCCAATGTTGCTACATAGCCTCTCGGGACTATTTCCAAACATAGCTCAGGAAGATCCTCTGCTAACTCCTTGGGCAACTCTCCGGTCATGAGTGTATTGACATGGCTCTTGCGACTCAACGCATCAGCTACTACGTTAGCCTTTTCGAGGTGATAATGCAACTTCATGTCGCTCCAACCATCTCCTTTGCCTGAGATTCAGCTCCTTTTGCGTGAAGATATATTTCAAACCCTTGTAATCCATGTACACCTCACAATGATTTCCGATGAGAAAATGTCTCCATGTCTTCAACGCATGCACTATGGCTGCTAACTCCAAATCGTGCATAGCATAATTTTGCTCATGGGGTTTAAGATTTCGAGAGGCATATGATACAACTCTTCCATCCTGCATAAGCATGGCTCCAAGTCCTCGACGAGAAGCGTCGCAATACACCTGATAATCCTTGCATTGATCTGGAAGAATCAACACTAGAGCTGTAACCAAGCGTTTCTTCAACTCCTAAAAATTGGCCTCACATTCCTCACTCCATTTGAACTTGGTGTCCTTCTTCAGAAATTCCGTCATGGGCTTTGCAATCTTTCAGAAATTCTCAATAAATCTCCGGTAGTATCCCACGAGTCCAAGGAAACTCCGAATCTCTCCAACTGACGTGGGTGCTTCCCAATTTGTCACGGTAACTACGTTGGTGGGGTGTACTGCTATTCCTTCTCTGGATATAACATGTCCAAGGAATCCTACTTCCTTCAGCCAAAATTCACACTTGCTGAACTTGGCATATAGCTGATGTTCTCTGAGCTTCCCAAGTACCAAACGCAAATGTTCCTTATAATCTTCCTCATTCTTCGAGTAAACCAGAATATCATCAATGAACACCATGACGAACTTATCCAAAAACTCCATAAATACTTTGTTCATCATATTCATGAAATAGGCATGCGCATTAGTGAGACCAAATGACATAACGGTATACTCATATAGCTCGTACCTTGTGGTAGAAGCTGTCTTAGGTATATCCTGCTCACGAATCTTCAATTGATGGTATCCTGATCACAGATCGATCTTGGAAAACACTTTAGCTCCTTGCAATTGGTCAAACAGATCATTGATCATCGGCAGTGGGCACTTGTTTTTATCGTCGGTTCGTTCAATCCATGATAATCAACAACCATCCTCAACGATCCATCCTTCTTCTCCACTAGAAGCACTGGTGATCCCCAAGGTGACGAACTTGGGCGGATATAGCCTTTATCCAGTAACTCCTTAATCTGCTTCTTAATTTCCTCCAAATCCTTTGCGGGCATCCTGTACGGTCTCTTTGATATTGGCCCTATGCCTGGCAAAAGCTCAGTCAAAAAATCAATGTCTCTATCCGGTGGCATGCCTGGCAACTCCTCTGGAAATATGTCAGGGAAATCCTTCACCACTGGTACTTCCTCCTATACAACTCCTGATAAGGAATTCACTTGAGTCCTCTTCGGCACATGCCGGGATACATACTTAATCCTTCTTACTTCTGGGGTGGTGAGCAAAATTGACTTACCTGCACAGTCAATGTTCCATCCATACTTCGATAACCAATCCATGCCTAATATCACATCCAGTCCTTGCGACTCCAATACTATTAGGTCTGAGGGAAACACATAGTTACCAATCCTTAATGGTAACCGATCACACCATAGACTAGCCATATACTCTGCTCCTAGCGAGGTTACTAACATGGGTGACCTAAGAGCTTGGGTTGGCAGTTTAAACTTATCCATGAATCCCCTTGATATGTATGAATGTGATGCACCAGTATCAAAAAGAATGATTGCAGTAATTGACTTAACCAAGAACTTACCTATTACTGCATCAGGCTATGCTTCAACCTCCTCCATGGTAACGTGGTTCACCTGTCCTGTGTTGAAAGGGTTGGGCTTCTTCCCAGAGCTTCCATTGCCATTTCTATTCTTTGCTTCAGAACACTCCGTGGCATAATGTCCATTCTTCGTGCACTTGAAACAAGTAATGCGACTTAGATCCTTCTTGGCGGGCGTTGCGGGGTTGGAACGGTTCTGGCCATTGCTTCCTCCATTACCATTCCCATTCTTGGGGCCACTATGGTTGTGCGAACTCCCTCCATTGTGGTTGTGACCTCCATGGTTATGTTGAAGGTGTCTTCCCGAGTTTGGGGTAAAACAGGGCCTCTGTTGAGCTCTAGAATTGTACTTCCCTTGTCCATACTTCCTCTTGCGGTTGTCAATCTGCTGCTGCTTCCGTTCAATCATAAGAGCTCTATCTACCAACTCCTGGGAATTGTTGAAGGTTTCCAACATCAACTGCATGCTCAGCTCATCATTCAGTCCTTCCAGAAACTTATCCTTCTTAGTCGCGTTTGTAGCGATGTCGTCAGGGGCATAACGTGCTAACTTACTAAAATCATCCACATACTGGCCCACTGTGCATCCTCCTTAGCGCAAGTTGCAAAACTCACGCTTCTTCATGGCCATAGCTCCTGCTGAAACATGGGCAGTGCGGAAAGCCTGCTAAAACTGGTCCCATGTGACAGTGTCGATGGGGTAAGTGGCTGTGAAATTCTCCCACCATGATGATGCGGGTCCATCAAGCTCATGTATGGCAAAACACACTCTCTCCGCGTCTGTGCATCCTGCAGTGGTCAACTCCCTTCCAATCTTGCGGAGCCAATCATCTGCAACTATCGGCTCAGTGCTACTGGAGAACACCGACGGATTCAGCCTTAAGAAATGGGCTAAGTGATCAACAGGTGGCGGTGGTGGTGGGTTGTTGTTGTTGTTGTTGTTGTTCCCCTGGTTCTGATTCTGGATGCATTAGGGTATTCTGTTGGTGGATCAGTTGAGTGAGCTCTGATACGTCTCCAACGTATCTATAATTTTTGATTGTTCCATGCTATTATATTACCTGTTTTGGATGTTTATGGGCTTTATTTTATACATCTTTATCATTTTTGGGACTAACCTACTAGCCGGAGGCCCAGCCCATATTGCTGTTTTTTACCTATTTCAGTATTTCGAAGAAAAGGAATATCAAATGGAGTCCAAACGGAATGAAACCTTCGAAACATGATTTTTGGAATGAACAAGATCCGGAGAGCTTGGAGTGCAAGTCAAGGAACAACCGGAGCCTCCACGAGATAGGAGGGCGCCCCCCCCTATAGGGCGTGCCCCCCTGTCTCGTGGGCCCCTCGGGCGGCCACCGACGTACTTCTTCCTCCTATATATACCTACGGACCCCGAAAACATCCAGGGGCACCACGAAACACAATTTGCACCATCGTAACCTTCTGTATCCGCGAGATCCCATCTTGGAGCCTTCACCGACACTCTGCCGGAGGGGGAATCGACCACGGAGGGCCTCTACGTCAACATCCTTGCCCCTCCTATGAGTTGTGAGTAGTTTGCCATAGACCTACGGGTCCATAGTTATTAGCTAGATGAGTTATTCTCTCTTTTTGGATCTCAATACAATGTTCTCCCCCTCTCTTATGGAGATCTATTCGATGTAATCTCTTTTTGCGGTGTGTTTATCGAGATCCGATGAATTGTGGGTTTATGATCAGATTTATCTATGGATATTAATTGAATCTTCTCTGAATTCTTTTATGTATGATTGAGTTATCTTTGCAAGTCTCTTCGAATTTTCGGTTTGGTTTGGCCTACTAGATTGATCTTTCTTGCCATGGGAGAAGTGCTTAGCTTTGGGTACAATCTTGCGGTGTTCTTACCCAATGAGAGAAAGGGTTGCAAGACACGTATTGTATTGTTGCCATCGAGGATAACAAGATGGGGATTATATCATATTTCATGAGTTTATCCCTCTACATCATGTCATCTTGCTTAATGCGTTACTCTGTTCTTATGAACTTAATACTCTAGATGCAAGCTGGATAGCGGTCGATGTGTGGAGTAATGGTAGTAGATGCAGGCAGGAGTCGGTCTACTTATTATGGACGTGATGCCTATATAGATGGTCATGCCTAGATAATCTCATAACTATGCCCTTTTCTATCAATTGCTCGACAATAATTTGTTCACCCACCGTAATACTTATGCTCTCGAGTGAAGCCTCTAGTGAAACCTATTGCCCCCGGGTCTATCTCTTATCATATTTGCTTTCAATCTACTTTTATTTGCATCTTTACCTTTTGCATCTATATTATAAAATACCAAAAATATATTTATCTTATCATACTATCTCTATCAGATCTCACTTTTGCAAGTGGTCGTGAATGGATTGACAACCCCTTTATTGCGTTGGTTGCGAGTTCTTAATTTGTTTGTGTAGGCGCGTGGGACTTTTGAGGAGCCTCCTACTGGATTGATACCTTGGTTCTCAAAAACTGAGGGAAATACTTATGCTACACTTGCTGCATCACCCTCTCCTCTTCGGGGGAAACCAACGCTAGCTGAAGACGTAGCAAGAAGGATTGCTGGCACCGTTGCCGGGGAGGTCTTCGCTCAAGTCAGGACATACCAAGTACCCATCACAAACCCATCTCCCTCGCATTTACATTATTTGTCATTTGCCTCTCGTTTTCCTCTCCCCCACTTCACCCTTGACATTTTATTCACCATCTCTTTCCCAATCTTCTCCTCTCTTTTGCTTGTCTTTTTGTTTGCTCGTGTCTCCATATGCCTTCTATGTGCTTGCATCTTTGCTTGCTAAAAATCTATTGATATGGATCCACTTAAAGTGTTCTACTTGGATCATCTTCGATCCTTATGCGCTCGTGCTGAAACCCCAACTAGCCTAGTTGATGGGAAATCTTTAGATGAGCATGCTCATTTTGTGCGTCATCGTTTGTCTGAAAAGGGGAATGTCTTATCATATCATATAAATAGTTTGCTATGCTATGCTTGGAATCTTTGTGAAATTTGTGATTTTACATGTTTGTCTAAGAACCCTAAAAAACACCTTCCCTACCTATGTGAGTTCAATGATAATGAAATCTTATCTTCTTATGCAAAGGGTGTTTATAGTTACTATGATATCGAACAAATTGAAGAATTTGTCATTTTTAAGGGTGCTCATGAAGTTTCTTCTATAATTAAAAAGTATGATTTTACTCTTAACAAGTCTGAAAATTCCGTCATACTTAAATATTGCAATGAAAACTTTGCTCATAATGTCTATGTCCAAGAATTTATTGAAAGAATGACCGTTGCTTTGGAAGAAAATTATGATATGCATGAATCTATAGATTATGATGATTCCGATGATTTGGTTGAAATATCCCTTGATGAACATGATGCTTGCTATTCTTGTGGCCATGATGCCAATATTTATGAAGATGAATTTGCTATAGTTCCTTACGTTAAACATGAGATTGTTGCTATTGCACCCATACTTAGTAGTTCCTTCAATGAAAAGCATGATTGCAATGATGTTATTATAAATTATGTTGATGTCAATTGTGCTAATAATATGCAAAACCCTAAGCTTGGGGATGCTAGTTTTGCTATGTTTACTACTTGTTGCAATGATCATGATTGTGGTGATTCTTCTTATGTTCATGAAAATTTATTTAACCCCCATGATGAATATGAGATTGATAATAGTATTTGGAATATTATTGAAAGTGGGTTTGGAAGAGTGTCAACTTTAGATCCCACCTATTTGGATTTTGATCAATCTTACGAAATTTTTGATAAAAGTGGGCTTGGAGAGGTCATGACTTTAGTTAATGTTAATCCCACTATTTTGGAAGAGTGTCAACTTTGCATGCATGTGGATCGTGTTGAAAATAGTTTATGTGATAGCTATTTTTTTGAATTTGCTTATTATCCCACATGTAATTATTATGAGAGAGGAAAATATAGTTGTAGAAATTTTTATGTTACTAAATTACCTCTCTTCATGTTGAGATTGATTTCATCTCTTTGTTCTTCCTTGCATATGCTAATTTTTGCTTGCCTTGATAATTTGTTTGCTTAAAAGATGCCTATGCATAGGAAGTATGTTAGGATTAGATGTGTTTTTCACATGCTACATGATGCTCTCTTTATGCTTCAATTCTTGTGTTTCATGTGAGCATCATTGAAATCTCAATGCCTAGCTAGGGGCGTTAAACGATAGCGCTAGATGGGAGGCAACCCAATTTTCTTTATATTCTTTGTTTTTGTTCCTGTTTAGTGTCAAATTTTGTTTCTACTTTCTGTTTAGTTGTGTTTTTATCTTTTTTTTAGTGTTTGTGCCAAGTAGAACCTATAGGATAAACTATGATGATGGTTGATTTGATTCTGCTGAAAAACAGAAACTTTGCGCTCACAAGAAAACATTCGATAAATCACAGAAACCTGCTTTTGCATTGATTCTTTTTGCTTCTGATCAATAAACAAATTTTCCAGTACCTCCTATTTTGTTAGTATTTTTAGAGTTCCAGAAGTTTGCGTTAGTTACAGATTGCTACAGACTGTTCTGTTTTTGACAGATTCTGTTTTTCATGTGTTGTTTGCTTATTTCAATGCATCTATGGCTAGTTTATAAACCATAAGGAAGTTGGAATACAATAGGTTTAACACCCAAATAAATAAAGAATGAGTTCATTACAGTACCTTATTTGGTGGTTTTGTTTTCTTTCACTAACGGAGCTTATAAGATTTCCTGTTGAGTTTTGTGTTGTGAAGTTTTCAAGTTTTGGGTAAAGATTTTATGGACTATGGAATAAAGAGTGGCAAGAGCCTAAGCTTGGGGATGCCCAAGGCACCCCAAGATATTCAAGAATAGCCAAAAGCCTAAGATTGGGGATGCCCCGGGAAGGCACCCCCTCTTTCGTCTTCGTTCATTGGTAACTTTACTTGGAGCTATATTTTTATTCGCCACATGATATGTGTTTTGCTTGGAGCGTCGTGTATTATATTGGTCTCTGCTTGTTAGTTTACCACAATCATCCTTTCTGTACACACCTTTTTGGAGAAGCCTATTTGATTAGAATTTGCTAGAATACTCTATGTGCTTCACTTATATCTTTTGAGCTTGATAGTTTTTGCTCTAGTGCTTCACTTATATCTTTTAGAGCACGGTGGTATCTTAATTTTGAAGAAATTGCTAGTCTCTCATGCTTCACTTATATTATTTTGAGAGTCTTTTAGAACAGCATGGTATTTGCTATGGTTACAAAGTTGGTCCTAGAATGGTGAGCATCCAAGTTGGGTATAATAAAAACTATCATAGGAAGTGAATTGGATGCTATGATCAATTTGATGCTTGATAATTGTTTTGAGATATGGAGGTAGTGATATTAAAGTCATGCTAGTTGGGTGATTATGAATTTAAATAATGCTTGTGTTGAAGTTAGCAAGTCCCGTAGCATGCACGTATGGTTAAAGTTATGTAACAAATATGAAACATGAAGTGTACCTGGCTTGTGCATCCTTATGAGTGGCGGTCGGGGACGAGCGATGGTATTTTCCTACCAATCTATCCCCCTAGGAGCATGCGCGTAGTACTTGGTTTTTGATGACTTCTAAATTTTTGCAATAAGTATATGAGTTCTTTTGACTAATGTTGAGTCCATGGATTATACACACTTTTACCTTTCCGCCATTGCTAGCCTCTTCGGTATCGTGCATTGCCCTTTCTCACCTTGAGAGTTGGTGCAAACTTCGCCGGTGCATCCAAACCCCGTGATACGATACACTCTATCACACATAAACCTCCTTATATCTTCTTCAAAACAGCCACCATACCTACCTATTATGGCATTTCCATAGCCATTCCGAGATATATTGCCATGCAACTTTCCACCATTCCGTTTATCATCATCATGACATACATTACTTTTGTCATATTGCCATTGCATGATCATGTAGTTGACATCGTATTTGTGGCAAAGCCACCATGCATTATTTTTCATACATGTCACTCTTGATTCATTGCACCATCCTGGTACGCCGCCGGAGGCATTCATATAGAGTCATATCTTGTTCTAGTTTCGAGTTGTAATTCATATGTTGTAATCAATAGAAGTGTGATGATCATCATTCTTAGAGCATTGCCCAAAGAAAAAAAAGGCCAAAAGAAAAAATGAAAGGCCCAAAAAAAGAAAAAAAGAAAAAGAAAAAAGAAAAAAAAAGAGAAAAAAAGAAAATAAATAAAAAGGGCAATGCTACTATCTCTTTTTCCACACTTGTGCTTCAGAGTAGCACCTTGTTCTTCATGTAGTGAGTCTCATATATTGTGTTTCAAAGTAGCACCATGTTTTTCATATAGTGAGTCTCATAAGTTATATTTTTCATACTAGTGGGAATTTTTCATTATAGAACTTGGCTTGTCTATTCCTACAATGGGCTTCCTCAAATATCCAAGGTCTTCGTGAGCAAGCAAGTTGGATGCACACCCACTAGTTTTCTTTTGTTGAGCATTCGTTTATAGCTCTAGTGCATCCGTTGCATGGCAATCCCTACTCCTCATGTTGACATCAATTAATGGGCATCTCCATAGCCCGTTGATTATCCTCGTCAATGTGAGACTTTCTCTTTTTTGTCTTCTCCACACAATCCCCATCATCATATTGTATTCCACCCATAGTGCTATATCCATGGCTCACGCTCATGTATTGCGTGAAGGTTGAAAAAGTTTGAGATTATTAAAGTATGAAACAATTGCTTGGCTTGTCATCAGGGTATAGAAGTTGGGAACATCTTTGTGTGATGAAAATGAAGCATAGCATAACTATATGATTTTGTAGGGACAAACTTTCTTTTGCCATGTTATTTTGAGAAGACATGATTATGATTAGTATGCTTGAAGTGCTACTATTTCTTTTATCAATATGAACTTTTATTCTGAATCATTTGGATCTGAACATTCATGCCACAATAAAGAAAATTACATTGAGAATTATGCTAGGTAGCAGTCCACATCAAAAATTCTCTTTTTATCATTTACCTACTCGAGGACGAGCAGGAATTAAGCTTGGGGATGCTTGATACGTCTCCAATGTATCTATAATTTTTGATTGTTCCATGCTATTATATTACCTGTTTTGGATGTTTATGGGCTTTATTTTATACATATTTATCATTTTTGGGACTAACCTACTAACCGGAGGCCCAGCCCATACTGTTGTTTTTTGCCTATTTAAGTATTTCGAAGAAAAGGAATATCAAACGGAGTCCAAACGGAATGAAACCTTCGGGAACGTGATTTTTGGAACGAACAAGATCCGGAGAGCTTGGAGTGCAAGTCAAGAAACAACCGGAGCCTCCACGAGATAGGAGGGCGCCCCCCCCCCTATAGGGCGTGCCCTTTATCTCGTGGGCCCCTCGGGCGGCCACCGACGTACTTCTTCCTCCTATATATACCTACGGACCCTGAAAACTTCCAGGGGCACCACAAAACACAATTTCCACCACCGTAACCTTCTGTATCCGCGAGATCCTATCTTGGAGCCTTCGCCGGCACTCTGCCGGAGGGGGAATCGACCATGGAGGGCCTCTACATCAACATCCTTGCCCCTCCTATGAGTTGTGAATAGTTTACCACAGACATACGGATCCATAGTTATTAGCTAGATGGCTTCTTCTCTCTTTTTGGATCTCAATACAATGTTCTCCCCCTCTCTTGTGGAGATCTATTCGATGTAATCTCTTTTTGCGGTGTGTTTGTCGAGATCCGATGAATTGTGTGTTTTATGATCAGATTTATCTATGGATATTAATTGAATCTTCTCTGAATTCTTTTATGTATGATTGAGTTATCTTTGCAAGTCTCTTCGAATTTTCGGTTTGGTTTGGCCAACTAGATTGATCTTTCTTGCCATGGGAGAAGTGCTTAGCTTTGGGCTCAATCTTGCGGTGTTCTTACCCAGTGACAGAAAGGGTTGCAAGACACGTATTGTATTTTTGCCATCGAGGATAACAAGATGGGGTTTATATCATATTGCATGAGTTTATCCCTCTACATCATGTCATCTTGCTTCATGCGTTACTCTGTTCTTATGAACTTAATACTCTAGATGCATGCTGGATAGCGGTCGATGTGTGGAGTAATAGTAGTAGATGCAGGCAGGAGTTGGTTTACTTGTTATGGATGTGATGCCTATATACATGATCATGCCTAGATAATCTCATAACTATGAGATTTTCTATCAATTGCTCGACAGTAATTTGTTCACCCACCGTAATACTTATGCTCTCGAGAGAAGCCTCTAGTGAAACCTATGGCCCCCGGGTCTATCTCTTATCATATTTGCTTTCAATCTACTTTTATTTGCATCTTTACTTTTTGCATCTATATTATAAAATACCAAAAATATATTTATCTTATCATACTATCTCTATCAGATCTCACTTTCGCAAGTGGTCGTGAAGGGATTGACAACCCCTTTATTGCGTTGGTTGCGAGTTCTCAGTTTGTTTGTGTAGGCGCGTGGGACTTTTGAGGAGCCTCCTACTGGATTGATACCTTGGTTCTCAAAAACTGAGGGAAATACTTACGCTACACTTGCTGCATCACCCTCTCCTCTTCGGGGAAAACCAACGCTAGCTCAAGACGTAGCAAGCTCCGGTGGGAAAGCAAATCCATTGTCGCATCTTGGAGGCATCTGCTAGGTTTAGAAAAGATGAGAAAACAGAATAGAATGAGGTCTAGGGGGAAAACACTACCCATATGCTCATGAGACATACACAATCAATTTCACTTCAATCAAAACAAACAAGGGCATACAATCGGTCTAACTATCATTACAAAAGTGCTCGGACTATACTATATACATGAGGGAATACTACTACTGATATGGTGGTCGACTAGAAAACTTCATCGGTGGAAGACTCCATCATATCTGCTCCAGCTTCATCAACATAGTCATCATCGCTATCGTCGGGGTCTGAGTCGGCATTGTCGATGATGATGTAGTTCTCCGGACAAGTGGAATCGCCGTCTTCTCCTCCTGGCGTGGGGTCTCCCATGAACACTCCTAGCTTCCTTGTCAGATCGTCATTCTTCTCCACGAGTATCATCATTTCCTCCTCATATCCATCGGGTGTAGACTTGAGTTCTTCCTCCAGCTCCATGATCCTTGTCATTGCCTTCTTCAAATCTATCATTCCTGCGCACATCTGGTTCTCCTGGCGGCGAATGTGCTGGTTTAACTCCTGGATAAAAGCTGCAATAGATCTATCCTTCCTGGTGCTGATCATCTCCCATTGCTCATCTCGGCGCCCGCAAATCTGGTAGATAGTATCCTTGAGGTCCTTGTGGTAAACTTCCCCAATGCGTCCCATGGCAATGTGGGCTGCCATGCTCTTTCCTAAACTCCAGGTCGGTGCATCAAAGGAAAACTCTATGGGCTCAGTGACTGTCATGAACATCCTTCCTGGTACTTGTACTTGAATCATCCAACGCTCATGTTCTGGTATAGTGGAGGTGTAGGTCCCGGTGAAGCTTGGTATTCCTATGCTCAGGTACCTAGTGACTTCCTTCAAGTGTCGTCCAAAAGGTGTGTCTTCATCCAGTTGTGCGAAATTGTTCCTTGCATCCGCCATCCTAAAGAGTAGAAAAGGGAGAGGAGTCAGAAATGAGAAGAGGGTAGTGATCTAGGGCTTTAGCTTAGTGGTCGTGTCCTACAGTCAGTGTGTGCTCTAATACCATCTTGTAGTGACCAGACCTCAAACATTCTGATCTCTGTGCATTAGTGTCATCCCTGGATCGGTAATGCTGACACGCACAGTACTTGAGGATTTATAACAAAGTAGCAATCACACACTTATTACATCGTATGTCTCCAAAAGAGAACTATTACAATGAATATGGCTTAAGGCCATCTAAAACGATAATAGCGGAAGGTTTGGAAGATAAAGTGAGTCCATCAACTCCAACGGCATCACTGTGTGAAAGATCACGAACTAAGGCACCTTAATCGTCATCTGAAAAGTATGCACCATGAACGTTGCAGCCCGAAAATGGGTCAGCACATGGAATATGCTGGCAATGTAACACAAGAGAGTAATGAAGAGAATAATTGCTACCACTACATGCAATATGGCTAGTGGAAAGCTCTATGGTTATAATTTTGCATAAAGACAATTTTTCCCTACAACAACGGAATAAATTTTATTTAACTAACATGGTGGTTGTTAAACATTGAGAAGGTTCCTCCAACTCAATCCCAATTAAACATCATCATTAAACCCAATCAAGTTATATTAAGAGTGATGAGATCAACATGATAATCAAAGAACTAGATACTCAAGAAGTCCATAACCGGGGACATGACTAACCATGATTAGTTTGTACACTCTGCAGAGGTTTTTGCACTTTTCCCCACAAGACTCGATTACATCCATGGTTGGAGAATCGAGACACATTCTTTCTGAAGCATTAACTCTCTACTTTGGATAGACAGTACCACCTACAACCCAACTACATCTGCTGTCTACCTCTTCAAGAGCTTCACGCAACTTACTCAACTATGCCAGAGCCCATATTGGCTTGTCGCTGCACACGGTAGTTCCTAGCATGAATAGTCTTATGATCCCTTGGAGCCTGGGTGGCGGACCGTAGGATGATCACACGGGTACTCCGGGATATCCTAGGACAACACTGATTCTCCAGGTGCCCTGACAACCACTGGGTACTCCAGGGTGCCTTCAAGCAATCCACATAGATGTGTATTTAAGTAGCCACCTTAATTCAACCATTAATTAACAATATTACATCTGTCGTGAATCACTTGAACCAAACCACGTCTACGCGCATAGCATAGCAATATAAGCATAACGTAGAAGTAACTCCCAAAGGTTTAATAAACACGACAATAGGTACTATCTCATCTACTACCCAAAACCCACATATTAATCAGATCCTAACCATGCAATTGTTTGAGGATTGATCTAATGTAATAAAACTGGGTAGTAAAGAGGTATGATCAAAGAGTTACTTGCCTTGCTGATGATCCGTGAAACCTAGAGACTCATAGAGCACGCTTCGTACTCCGGGTACTCTATCGCAAACAAACAAGCATACAATAAGCACTCAACTAGAAGCACAGGTAAAACTGAAATAAGAGATATAACCAGAAAGTTCAACTTAAGAACTCCGGTTTGCAAAAAGAATCAAATCAAACGAAGCAACTAAACTCAAACTACAAAAGAAACAAGATTCGATTACTAATTTGGACTAAAGTCAAATTTTACAGTACCAAAATCTTGTAGTTGGTTAAACTGAAAGAGGGCTTCGAGACGAAGATCTAGGCGCTTGAATTGCCTGATTCCGACAAACGAGCGAAAAGATAAACTAAAACTAAGATTTGGGCTGAAATCACGATCAAAAATAATTGCGGAAAACCCTGGAAAATGAAAAACTGACGAACAGGCTAACGAACGAACGTTCGCTGTCTACGGCTAAACGTTGAAAACCGTTTGCTAAAATGAACGTACGAACGGCGTTTGCTAAATAACTAAACTGGGGAAAAAACTAAAATCGATCTAATTAAAAAACCTAGGGTTTTCTAAAAAAAGGAATGGTTTTTCCTTGAAAACCGGGGCTACCTCGGGACACGTGTCGGCAGCGGCGGTGGCGGCGGCAACTCCGGCAGCAGCGGTGCAGGGCGGCGGCGGGCTCCGGCAGCGAGGCGCGGGACGGCGGCGGCGCGGCAGCGGCAGCGGCGGTGACGGATCCGAGGCGCGGCGGCTAGGGTTTCGGGCGGGGCTCCTAGCGGCTCGGGCCTTTGACCTTTTATAGGCCGGCCGGGCTAGTGTCCCAGGCGGACACAACCCGGTTAGGTCGGTTGGGATTTTTTTTAATCATTCCGCGACAAAAAGACAAAGAAAAGAAATACTAAACGGACTCCAAAAAGCCTGAAATAAATTTTCCCCGTCCTCTAAATATAAGACGGACCGGGTGAACATTTATTTGGGCCTCTAATGCAATTCTGAACAAACTCATTTTTTTCCTAATTCAAATAAAATAGCAATAAAACTCCGAATAAAATTCTTATTTGATTTTAATATTTAACCTCCAATATTTCTTTATTTTGGGGAAGTCATTTTATTCCCTCTCCTTTATTTTCATAAAATATATATTCAAAGAGAAAAATAATTAAAATCAAACGATCCTCTTTTCAAAATTTGAGAAAACTCAAATATGAAAAAAATGAAATCCCCAACTCTCTCCTCGGGTCCTTGAGTTGCGTAGGATTTCTAGGATCAAGCCAAAATGCAATAAAATATGACATGCAATGATGATCTAATGTATAACATGCCAAATTGAAAATTTGGGATGTTACACTTCTCCCTTGTATTAAATGCTTGAAGATTCTAGCTTAATCCAATGCACGTGCACTATTATTATTATCCACACCATTCGGTCGTGCAAGTGAAAGGCAATAATGACGATATATGATGGACTGAGAGAAGCTGGTATGAACTGGACCTCTCTTGTTTTTGTAAATGTGATTATTTCATCGTTCCTGATTCAGCCTATTATGAATAAACATGTTTGCAATGACAATTAGAGATTACAGTTGCTTATGTCATGCTTAACTAGCCAGGAGTTTAGAATGGTTTACCTTGCATGCGAACATGCTATTAAAATGATTGTGATGTGGTATGATAGGGTGGTATCCTCCTTTGAATGATTCGAGTGACTTGACTTGGCACATGTTCACGCATGTAGTTGAAACAAAACCAACATAGCCTCCACGATATTTATGTTCATGGTGGATTATATCCTACTCATGCTTGCACTCAATGTCTATTAGTTTTAATGCATGTTCATGACTGTTGTCGCTCTCTAGTTTGTCGCTTCCCAGTCTTTTTCTAGCCTTCACTTGTACTAAGCGGGAATACTGCTTGTGCATTCTAAATCCATAAACCCCAAAGTTATTCCATATGAGTCCACCATACCTTCCTATATGCGGTATCTACTTGCCGTTCCAAGTAAATTTGTATGTGCCAAACTCTAAACCATCAAATTAAATTTTGTTTTGTATGCTCGAACAGCTCATGTATCAACTAGGGTTGTCTATATCTTCCATGATAGGCAGGTTATTCTCAAGAGGAGTGGACTCCGCTCCTCACTCACAAGAAAATGGCTGGTCACCGGGTGCCCAGACCCATGCTCAAATCAAATTAAAATAATTGCAAACAAAACTCCCCCAGGATTGTTGTTAGTTGGAGGCACCCATTGTTTTGCGCAAGCCATGGATTGATGATTGTTGGTGGTGGGGGAGTATAAACTTTACCATTCTGTTTGGGAACCGCCTATAATGTGTGTAGCATGGAAGATATCGAGATGTCTTGGTTGTTATGTTGACAATGAAAGTATGTCACCCAAAATATTATTAATCTCTATTTCAAAATTGAGCTCTGGCACCTCTACAAATCCCTGCTTCCCTCTGTGAAGAGCCTATCTATTTGCTTTTATGTTGAGTCATCATCCTCTTATTAAAAAGCACCAGTTGGAGAGCACCGCTGTCATTTGCATCCATTACTATTAATTTATATTGATTATGACTATGACTGGATCTCTTTTACCATGAATTACAATGTCCAGTCAGCCCTTGATCTTTAGGGCTGCTCTGCATTTATGTTTTGCGGTCTCAGAAAGGGCTAGCGAGATACCATCTTGTTATATCATATTATGATTTTTTGAGAAGGTGTTGTCATCCGAGATTTATTATTATTGCTCGCTAGTTGATTATGCCATTGCTATGAGTAACATGAGACCTAAGTGTTATTATGAATATGGTTAGTTCATAATCTTTGCTGAAAACTTGAATGTCGGCTTTACATATTTGCACGTGTAAAATCATCATTGGCTGGAGGAAACACATGTTGGCTCACCATTGGGACAGAAGGCTCCTATGATACGGCGACACGTGGCAGGTCCCAACAGAGGCCCATTCCTGTGAAAAGGCCAGCCCGTTTGACTTGGTCAAAAGGTGGCGGGCCGGCCCACGGAAAGCCTGTTAGCGGCCTGTTGGCATATAGCCCATTTACAGTCCGCTAACCTAGGGCCCGTTACACCCTATCCGAATTAGGCCCAGTAGCGTCATCAGGGCCATCCAATATGATTCCAACCCGGTTTAACTTCCGGCCCATGTGTGGCCCATGACTTTTTTCGGCCCATATGAGGCCCTTTGTAACTCTTGGCCCATTAAAGGCCCGTGGTGAAACTGGCCCGTAATGAATAGTGTATCACTTTATACCCATTAATGGCTCGTTATTCCATTGGGTCGTTTCCAGCCCAAGTTATCTTTCAGCCTTCTCAGGGCCCATTGATTCTTGGGCTCATTTGCAGCATTCGGTTACATACGGCCCGTTACTGTCATTTTCTGCTTATGGGCCAAATTCAGCCCGTCGTTACAGTCGGCCCATTTGCGGACCATTAATACATTGGGCCGTTTTCATGTCAAAAAAACCCGTTGGGCTGTTTTCATAGAGTTATCAAATACGGCCTATTAACGGCCCGTTATGGTCCACGAATAGTACAGCCCATGATTGGCGGAATGATGATACGCCCCGTAGAAGGCCCATGGATCATACGGCCCATATGAGGCCCATGAAGAGTATGGCCCGTAGAAGGCCCATGGATCATATGGCCCGTAGAAGGCCCATGGACCCTACGGCCCGTAGAAGGCCAATGGACCCTATGGCCCATGGACCCTATGGCCCGTAGAAGGCCCATGGACCCTACGGCCCATAGAAGGCCCATGAATCCTAAGGCCCGTTTAGAAGGCCAATGGATCCTACGGCCCGTATAGAAGGCCAATGGATCCTACGGCCGGAAGAAGGCCCATGGATCGTACGGCCTGCAGGAGGCCCATGGTTACAACAGTCCGTGTGTTGCCATGATTATTTTGGCCTAGTTACCAAAAATAGGCTATTGTGGCCACTAGAAAAACACAGAAAAAGAACTACAGTGACTACAAGCAAACAACTAAACAAGACAATAAGGAAATAAATAAGCAAGCAATAAATGCTAGCCTATTACCGCTATTACACATATTACATCCACTGGGCATCAAAGTTCACCACCAGTGCAAATATAAGGAACAAAACAGTATATTACATACACTGGCCGTCCAAATTGGCCACCAGTGCAAATAAATGCGGCAGCAAAACAAGAGTATAACTGAAACAACTTCAGAAGAGCTCAAGAAATGTTATCCTGGGTATCCACCATGCTGGCAATAAGCTTAGCAAGCTTATTAGCTTTGTCCTGTTTGGCGCTAAAATCCTCCAACGCTTGTTGTTGCACCAGAAAATATGCATCTGAATGCTCCAGGGACTTCCACTGTCCTTCCGCTTCTTGTCGCAGCATAGCTGAGCGATGTCTTTCAGCTTGTAGTTGAGACTCAAGAAACCGAACTGATTCAGACAGTGAGTTTGAATAGCTTGTGCAAGCAGTAGTGGCCAGTAACTCGAACACTAAACCAAGACATGACTTTGGGGTTGTCTCGCTGTCTTCAAGATAGTCTTCCTTAGCTGTTTTATCAGCTTTGTTGGAGACCAACAAGGATGTGTCACTATCCTGAACCTTATCTGCATTACTTCCTTTACCATTGCTTAATAAGGCACTCTTCCCCAATATTCTGTCAGCATTCTAAAAGAAGAAACAAGCAGACACATAACAAGTTTAGCATGTACTAGTATATGAAACTCATTTCGGTGAACCAGTTCATTAGTAAGGTGGATAGGATTAAACTACCAAGTCTTCTATTGCCAAGTATTAGTACATAATAAAAGCATCAAACAAACATATATCTATGTTGTATGGTCACTGCATTGTCTTACCAAATCAAAATACAGACACGATTCAAATCATATCAGTTCAAGACAAAGCAGCAGTGAAAGAATACAAAGCGTGGGAAACTACACGGCACAACAAGATTTCAGATGTGTACCACGGGTCTACATGTACAACAACACTGTTGGCTCTGTTGTGATGCTAGTAATGTGCATGACATGCAAGTCAACTGTATACACAATTGAAATTGAAATCAACAGAGCTATTGATAAGAGAAAACCTGTTAAAGAAACATGCGTGAACATACCTGCTTAGCCATTGGAGTTTCCTTTGGATCCTTCAATTTAAAAATAAGTTTGTATGATCAAATACAGTGATACAAGAGCAAAGCAGTCATAGTTCAAAAAGGCGCGCCTAAGCGAGCGCTTAAGCGCGCCTAGGCTCTAGGCGTTGGCAAAACACATTGCGCATAACTACGCTTAATCTGTGCATAACTATGCATAAGCATGCGCTTTGGTCAGTACAGCGCAAGGCGGTGGCAAAACGCACAATTAACACCTAGGGCTTTTTTGAACTATGATAGCAATGGAATCTTAAATTAGAACAGTTGTTCTTCAGGTTTAGGCACTTGTTCTACATGAACAGAGTACAGTAAGATGCAAGAATATAATACTTAAAAATAGAAAATGAGCTCATAGACCTTACCACATTCTTGGTTCGGGACTAGTACAGAACAAGGTGTTCCCAGTCATCGTCCAGTAAATGTGTCTTAGGAGAACGTAAGGGAATTTGATGAGTTTCTTTGCCGGTGAAGTACATTTTCTTCAGGTAATTCCGATACTTCCACCAAGCATTATTGAAGATAGCAGAGGTATTAGCACAGGTTAACTCATCCTAAGTTTTCCAAATCAGTCCTTCTCTATAGAGAAAAATGGGAAAATTTGCTGTATTATAACCATCATGGAGGTAGGATGTATGGGACGAAGCAAAGTAATTACCATGAATAACATTACTTACACATAATTCCCGGACAAACACCTGCAACTGGCATTTTCCTTCATCTTCAGTATAATATTTCCAAGATGGGAAGATATGCACATACGATTTAACAACATCAAATGCGATAGATGCTAAACTACGACTAGCTGGTTGTGCTTCCTCCACAGGAATAGGCATACTAACTAGTGGAGTTGGGGTTCACCGTGATAATATTGGCCCTTTGGGAACTAGAGCTGCCTTACTAACTGCTCTTGTTTGGGAGCTCTGTGGTGGAGATGGTGATGTGTCAACAGGAACTGGGTTACTATCGGCTGGGGTTGGGGTTAGATTGGGTGAAGCTGGTTCTCTTTCCATCGCAGTAGGGGTACAATCTGCGAGAGTTTGGGTTATGTGTGGTAGGGCTGATTCTTGTGCATGTACAACTGGGGTGCTATCTCCACCAAGAGGTAGCACTGTTTTATTTGAAGACCGTGTTTTTAGTCCGCTAGATACTGGCACCACCCGCTCCAATTCAAATGGCTGATAAACAGGAAACATAGTTGAATGTACAGACATTGTATGAGAGACAGATGCAATAGATAGTGTGGAAAAAAGAGGGTGTGAAATAGTTGACATGTATATTGTTTAACTAAAATGGATAGCATTACATAATTTCACATATATGATGTCTATCTAAACTGGATAGCATAGCATAACATAATTCAAAGATATGATGAATAACTAAACAGGATCACATGACATAATTCACCTACATGTTATCTAAGTAATCAGGATTGCATCTTTTAATTCACATATGTGATTTATATGCTAAATAGAGGGCATTTGATATGATGTCTGAACAAAGAACATGGTGTTGAATATTGTGTATATGATGTCTAAACTATGCAATACAAGACACCATATGCATGATATGAGCAGTATAACCATGCCAAGTTAGAGCATACACCTCAGTGGGGGAATAGGACTGGTCATCTGTCTCTGAATCCATCTCTGAGGAGCTATCGGGACCTAACAAGAGATCTGCTTCGACAGGTAGCACCGTCTGCTCTGAAGGCATTGTTTTCACTCCAGATTTTTCCATCTCCCACCCAAATGACTGATTCACAAGAAGAGTAGTTTAATGTACAAACATTGTCAACAAATGGAAATGTAATGAAGAAAAGGATGGGCAAGATATCATTCAAATATATGATGCCTGGTTAAACAGGATGGCATTGCATATTTCACATATATTATGGCTGGCTAAAAGACGTGAGACTGCATAATTCCCATATATGATATAGAAACTAAACAGGTGGCATTACAGAACATGTCTAAACTAAGCAGATGACATATATGATGTCAAAAGTAGGTACTGCAAGGCAACATATGCATGATATGACTAACATCATCATGCCAAGGTAGAGCAAACACCTTGGGGGGTAAATAGGAGTGGTCAGCGGCGTTGAATCCGCCTCAGAACAGATATCTTCCTCTGGATTACAATCTGGAGAGGGGTGGGGAGGGTTTGCCATTGAACCCACCATTGAGCGATGTCTGCATTACATTGTATTGCTGCGCAAAACTCTTCTCTTTCTCTCTACATGTTCACATGACTGTGTACAATATCTGACATGCATACAAAAAAATATGGTGAGATTATGTAGGAGAGTATGCAGAAATTTAGACTGACGGTAACAACCAGTGGATGGATCCAAAAATAATGATAGCAGGCTGATGATTGCTTTAATTTAATAAAAAGACAGATGATGATTGCTTTACTATTTGTTTCCCACCCAAGATGAACAACATAGGCATACCCTAGGTGAACCAGATATTAGACAGACAGATTATTCATTGCTACCTCGAATATGTGCCCCACAACTAATTTAGAACTCAAGTTTGAACATTAATTTGAACCTGACAGTTAATCTCTCTTGTGGACCCGTGTACTCCTCAGGTTCATCTGTTGAGTCGATGATGGTGATGCCGTTGCGGTGGGTGTCGGCGGCAGGGAAGGAGATCTGAGGCGGCGAAAGACGGTCAGGAGTCGTGATGTCTGGTTTGGTGGATGCTTCCGTCGATGGAGCAGATCAGGTGAGGTGGAAGATGTCGCAGCAGGAGCAGGACAAACCACACAAAGTTCCCTTCGACACGTACCTGTAACTGAAGTAATTCTGTAAGGGCTCATTTGGCTTGCATGAGTCTTAAAACGCAGGGATAGGAAAAAACCGAAAGGATAGGAATGCACATGGTAAAAGAGCATTTGTAAACAGGATTTCTGTCAACTTGGGTATTTGGTTTACAGGAATTGGAAGAGCAGAGGAATGCAAAGAAACACGGCCAAAATAAAGTGAAACCATATGAAAGCATGTACAGTTAGAATGTTATTCTGGCTCTAATGCACTTGGTCTTGTTTTCATGCATATGATTTTGCAAAGTAGGTCCAGGTGGATGTTTTGCTTCATTCCTTTCAACAAAATGCATGAATAATTGAATAGTAGAGTGCCATTCGAAAATTCCCTATTGCTATGTTTTTCCTTGAACCAAAATAGCCCTAATGGATCGACGTGAATGTATAGTAATAAGTGATGCAACAAGTGTACAACCTCTTTGCCGTAGCCGTGTCGACCTCAGCATCATTGGGTTGGTCGCTGAAGCAGTTGAGGCAGAGGTGGCTGTCGGAGGTGTGGAGGAAGATCTGAGGAATCTATAGACGGCGTCTAGGGTACTGCTTTGTTGTAATGGATCATTCTATCGTTGGAGCACCTCCGGTGAGCCGTAAGACGTCAAGTCTGAAGCAGCACAAGACAGACATCGTCAATCTCAAGTGGGATTCTAATAGCATCTCTAATAGATGATGTAAAATTGATGTAAAATTTACATCACCAAAAATCACCTGACTACAACAGATGAGGTAAAAACTGTTGACTCTGAACTTAACTATCAAAGCTGAAATTTACTATGGAATCTGAATGCTACTGTCGAAACTGAACGCAATGGTAGAAGAGAGGCGCTTGACATGTAGTTTAGGGAGGGCATGCAGTTCATCTTCAACCTGCACCCCCCCTGAGCCGCCAGCCACCACCGGCCGAACCGCCAGCCCCAGCGCCACCTCGCCGCCCCCGAAACAACTCCCCGCCGCCGCCCCGGCCAGCCCTCTAGGCCCCCGCCCCCACCCTGAACCCTAAGATAGATAGCGGGGTACCTCTCCGGCGAGCCCCCGTCCCCGCTGGGTGGTTCTTCCTTAACTCCGGCGAGCCCCACCGAAAACGCACAGAGCAACGAGCGAGCGAGCAAGAGCCAAAGCAGCAGCTGGGCGAGCGAGCGATCGAGCGAGAGCCGGAGCAGCAGCAACAACGCGAGCGAGCGAGCGAGAGCCAGAGCAGCAGCAGCAGATCCGGCTAGTATGGACGCCGCCACCGAAGGGGCCTCGCACTGGGGGAGAGCCGCCGTGGAGATGTCGCCCGCGGCGCCGGCTTCAAGGTAGCCACTCCATGGGGGTGCGGGATGGAGCACCGTCAGCGCCAAGAGGTCGAGTTAAGGAGAAGGTGCAATGCAATGAGTGTACAACCTCTTTGGTGGCGCCGAGTAGGCCTCGACTTTGTCCAAGGAGTCGGTGAGGATGTTGCGGTTCCGGTGGAGCAGGTTAAAGCGGCGCTCTGGGGATGGAGCAGCCGCGATAGACGAGGCGATCGTCGAAGCAGCTCCTTGGAGGTGGAGGACGGGGCGGCTGAACCGGCAGGACGGCGAGATGGACGACGGATCCTCATCCGGGGAGGTGGACGAGGGACGTCGAGCTATTGTGGTGGACGACATCGTCGGAAGGGGCTCCGGCTGGGTAGCGGTGAGGTGGTGGACGCAGGAGGGTGGGGTTTCGTGGCTGGCGCGGAGAGGTTATGGCGGCCTGGGATTTCGAATGGCGAAAAGGGGGCAATGGGAGGGGGTGAAGCATGACTTAGGGACGCGCTTGTCCAAAATGTAGGGTGTGTTACAAAAGTACCCCCCACCGATTTGAACTAGCGGCCCTTTCGGCTCAGGGTTAGAAGGGGGATTTCGCGTGTCGGGATTTGGCAGCTGGAGGGAGTTTTCACGCGCGTTGTAATTTCGGGATAGCAAGGCGTGGGTTGTGAAGGCGCCAGTTTTGGGAGCACGATATCTGAATTTTTGGGATATAACAAGGCGCGGGTTGAATTTTAGGGACAAGCCTAACGTGTAGTAATATTGTACTTGTACGTACCAAATCAATTCGCACTTCCCTCAACCAAAAAGAAAACGAAAAAAATTTAAACTATTCACACCACACAAAGAGAGAGTCTTGCCCCGTTTTACTATACAAATGCTATTCAAAGCTACTCCCTCCTTCCATCTATATAGGGCCTAATGCGTTTTTCGATGCTAACTCTGACCAAATATTAGAGCAATAATATATGACATGCAACTTACACAAAGCACACCGTTAAATTCGTCTGTGAAAGGTTCTTTCAATGATATAATTTTCACACATTGTGCATGTCATGTACTATTAATCTTGTCAATAGTCAAAGGCGGTCTTTAAAAACTCATTACGCCCTATATAGATGGAAGGAGGGAGTATGAATCCATGTTATGTCCAATTAAATTTTTTCGCTTGCTGTATAATGCATGTAACCTACTCATACCAACATTTTAGTGCATTCCAAATGTCTATACTACCGCTGCAATTCGAACTAAATTTGAATTCGTTTCTCTATTTCAATAAGAATCTACAATCATGATTGTTGCCAACTTCAACCATCATTCGTGTATTACCTTAATAACACACCACATGATTACTATAGAGATAGATATGAACTATGTGTACTACATGAACTCGAATTCTATTTTTTGAATACACTTGATGTTGATTCCAAATAATAGTACATTTGATGGACTAACTATATATTCATAATCTAAACCAGGTTCCATACGTACACCGTATTTATCACACAAAGTATAGTGCCCCGCCCCCTACATTATGACAAGTATTTAGACCTGAGCTGCAAAAGCCACACATTAGCCCAAATTATAATCAATGTTCTATATATTATACGTAGTACTAGCAAGATGCACATGCGTTCCACAGAAGATCAACATGATCAAGGGGCCTAATTTTCAAATATGGAGAGGGGTGTGGGTATCTTTTTTCAAAATTGCCATAGTTTCCTTCCTATCCGCCAGATATAAATCGGATGGCCCATATTGCAGGATGGCAGGCACACCATCATCAACAACTCCGTTTTTTATAAGAAGTAGAGATAAAATATATTATATGTAGTATAACATGTTCATAACCACACCATGTGTATCACCATTATATATATTCACACATGCGTCGGTTTAAAACATTATGATAAATTCTGCAAATATCCGAATTCGCTTTTTATAGTGAAGTATGATCTCTATTCGTCTTTTACACCCACACAACCCTCTTGTCTTTGTAGCTAGAGCTAACTTTCTCTCGTGCATGCACATGCCCGCATCCCTCTCACCCTCCCTCAGCATTCTCTAGCTCCATCGCGCAAATTCGTCTTTTCACTTTAGGTCTTTCACCCACGGTGTGTGTAGGCCCCCCAGCTCCTTCTTTACGGCACACATCGATCGATATGCCTCTCTAGCCAGGTGTGCCTAGCACAAACACAAGCTTCCCCTCTTCTCTTATCACCGTCCATGCCTCACTCCCACCACTCTTTTCATCGATCTCGTACTCGCACACTCCTTCCCCCTCGATATAGTATGCCTCTCGTACCACCTCCTAGATGCATCCCTCTCTCTCTATTCTTCTCCACGTGCCTCATTTGCTTCTAACACACACATGCATGTATACCGATCGATCTCCCAACATATACCTAGATCGACTTTAACTATCCCCTCCCCCATCGATCGACGTACCTCACAAGTTATGTCTCTCCTTTCTCTAACAAAGGGCGATTGATCTTCCTATGTAGTTACGTCTGCTTACCACAGCCATATCGTCCTCCCTCATCATTCGTGCATGCCTCCTGACCCGTCTCTCACACGCACGTGCACAGACAAGCAGCCATCTCCTCTCTTATTGATATTGCGGGCGTGCCCTCCATTTGTCTAGCAAGCCTATCCCACCATTTGTTAGAAGCAACTCCACTACCACCCCCTCCAACACTCTAGCTCTGTCTCTCTCCCAACCTTATTCCTCTCCTACACATATGCATGGATGCCGATCGATCTCCCTTAATACATGAGGTAGATCGATCTCCTTAATACATGAAGTAGGCCTCTCTCCTCCTCCACACATATACCAGCCACTGTGCCTCTATAGTTAATTAGGCTTCCCTCTGCCCCCACCACACACTGATAGTCGAGTGCTGTAGGGAGGTATCCATGCCACAGAGACAAACTGCACATGTCCCCTCTCACCTTCCAGTAGGCCAGCCACTCTATATATTTGACGTGGGCACACACAAATTCGATGGCACTCCTTATCAATCGCGCGCGCGCACACACACACACATCATCCCTCTCTTCGATTCTATGGACACCTCAAGCTGATGATACCTCCACTCTCTTCTCGTGGATCGCCCCCTCTCTATATATGATATATCCAGGACTCTATTTCACACACATTGCATATGTTACATTTTTTGATTGACCCCCCCCACCCACCCACAAAAAAAACTCTCACGAACCCAACACACTATATCTCTCTAGGTTTGTATCTCTCTCACACAACCCACATAGGTGGTGAACGTATACAAGAAGAGAATAGGTGCACCGTGCACGTACTCACGCTTCGTGCCCAGCCACACCCGCGCGGGTACACAGTGGAGCTCATTTCTTTACGAAATGGCAGCCCACGTGCTAATTTGAACGCGTGTAGCGGTTGTTTACCTAGGGAGGTCGTGGTACCACGCGTGCACGAAACAAAGTTCGACTTGACGCGTTGGCGCGTTATTTTTAAATAAAGTTATAGCGCTCAATGGCACGTACACAGAATATAAAACCATTTTTATGGAGAAAACGGTAGTCCGCTCCACTATATACAATGGAGCCTGCATGCCTGGTCTGTCTCTCTTCAGAGTATCTCACACAAGGCTGCGGTGGCCTATCTCTCTCTCACCGTTGGTCAGTGATCCGGCCGCATCCCGTCCGCCGGGGGAAAGGGAGGAAGTGCATCGTTTCTCCATTCGACGGCGCCGAGGCAGCACGTCCCGATCTGCGATACACGCCGTTCTCTGACCAAGCTCCGGCGCGGTAGGGCCTACGCCACCTGCTCGCTGCCGCAGTATGGGCAGATTCCGCCCGCCGCTTCTCACCTAGTTACATCCCGACGACCACCAGGTATCCCCTCCGGCCTTGCTCCACTGCCCGTCTTCCCACGTCGCTGCATGTGGATCTTCCATAGTTCTTTGCCCGAAATGTAGCTCGTCCGGCGTACTTTCCATATTGGAATCTCGTCCTCACACCGTTTTAGACAAACACAACCGTGTTGTTATCTTCCCTTAGGACAAGGAATATGCTTCTTTTTTGTCGTCGCATGTGTCATCAACTGTTATTGGCCAGTAATTGTTTCCTTTCTACCTCTTTTTTGCAAACAGGGCTATCCATTTCACCTCGTTGCTATTGCGACCTTTTGGTGAACTGCACAAATCACTTTTTTCTTAAGAGTGTTTTGTGCAGTTGTACTAAAATGTCACACGGGCAACGTCTCTACATTTCAGTGCGACTGCACAAAGGGAGATTGGTTTTGCTCTATCCTCCTCATCCAACTCCGAGCCTAATCTTCTCCAACTAGTTAGTCTTAAGAGAGACTGCAAAGGTGACCGGCTTCTATTTGTGTGTTTATTGTTTCATCAGCAGTCCTCTATTATCGTAATCACACTTAATATCTTTGGAACAGGGACGCTCAGCTCTATTTTAGTGGAACTGCACAAAATGATCGGAATGTTGCATGCTCCAGACAGCTACTTTTTTCCCAACATGCCTTGTTGATTTAGACAGAGCTGGGTGGACGTTGCTGCCAATGAAAGCATGGATCAATTTTAATTTAACACCTTCTCACAACTTTGTCTTCAGTCGTGATGTAAATATTAGCTCTGATATGCTAATAATTGAGATGCATTAGCAATGAAGTTAGTTTTTTATTGTTTCCGAAAGAGCATCGATGGCACGACACACGAAACAAAAGCTGAATGCTCACACCATTGTACAATTTCATGTCGCTGGAAAATTATTTGTATAGTACGTCAATTATGTAAACAAATGCTGGAAGCTTGGTAGCATTGCCAGAAGCCTCTTCAGCATCCGGGTCCATGTGCCATGCACAAAATTATACTCCTTCATTCCTAAATATTTGTATTTTTACAAATTTCAAATGGGCATATTTTAGAGTGTAGATTCACTCATTTTGCTTCGTATGTGTACTCCCTCCGTTCCTAAATACTCTATTTGTCTTTCTAGAGATTTCAACAAGTGACTACATAAGGAGCAAAATGAGTGAATCTACACTCTAAAATATGTCTATATACATCCGTATGTAGTAGTCCATTTGAATCTCTAAAAAGACAAATATTTGAGTAGTCACTCGTTGAAATCTCTAGAAAGACAAATACTCCGGAGTGTATTTAAGAACCGAGGGGTAGTGCACAACCGCATGGGAGACTCAGCCCGGTCATTGCGCCGCATTAATAGTGAGTAATGAGCAGTCAAATCATAAGCCCCACCTTTCCCACTGTATGTTGCTCGGAAGAAGCAACCATCAATACGCTCTTCTTTGAATCCGCTCATACTACTCCATCCGTTACTGCTTTATAGAGCGCGCTTCAGAAAAAAGAAAAAATATGTGGGACCAAGGTGACTAGCGATCGGCCTGAAAAATAGCATTGGTAGTTATAGCACGACATCTATTACTAGAGGAAATAATGCGTACACACATGCATGTAGTGCTTCCACCCTGGGTACACACATGCATGCACTTACTCCACTCCGTAGTAGTACATCGAGAGAAAATTGTGGACTTGATTGCGGTTACCACGCCCTAATTAATTGAGCATTAAACCAAATGCGTCTAAAGTCTCTCTGGTGGTGGAAATGCATTGAGAGAAACGCATCATAATGAAGCGCGCCCTGTAAACCGTGACAGAGGGAGGAGTAGTATATGAAGGTGCAAAACCAAGTACGTGTATGGCCAGTCGGTCAACGCACCTCGTCTTGGCATATCACTGACATGTGGGACAGGAGTGTGAGCAAACCGATCTCAATTGACGGCAAAATGGCCAACCCGCCGTTCCTTGAGAGAGACGAGGAGCGAGTACACACAGACGGGCTCGCACGGAGGCCAAGATATATTCGAGCATGGTTGGTTGATCGATATCATCATTACATGTTGGGCTGCCGTTTTCCGCCCTTCTCCTGAATAAACGTGTACTTTATCAGAGATTAAAATAAATAAGAGTACAGACGCTCCACCATGCGGTTCTAGTAGTAGTACTACTCGTACTACTAAACCTTGCGCTTGGCTCTTCGCCTCTTCGTGAAGTCGAACAATGATGGTACTCCGCATGTTGGGTACTACAGTGTATGCCTCTGACAATCTGACACCGAATGGACTGATGCATGTCCACCGAGGGTAGGTTGGATTAGTCAAAAGGCGTAAGCGAGCTTCACCTTGTCCTGCAAGCTTCTCCTCGTTCTGCGAGTTGACGGGACACACCGAAAAGTAGTGCTAGTCCATACTCCCTCCTTTCCGGTTAATATGGCTTAATCTTTTTTGCGGGCAAATGAGAGAGCTTTATTCATATATAAGCATTCTTAGGACGATCAGCCAAGACACTGGTCACTAGGAAGCGAGGTATCCCGCAAGAAAAGAAGTAGGAAGCGAGGTGTTTCATCAAGCCAGCTCTCGGCCACATTCAAAGTGCAGCAAGCACGGTTCGCACAAAGATGCGCCGCAAGGTTTGCTGACCTGTTTACATGCTGAATAACAAAAAAAAAAGGAAATATTACTGAGCGCTCCTATTTGTAATAGGATATGAGCCAGAATTAAGCGAGAATTGTGGCGAGTGTTCCATGCAATCAACTTCCATTATCACATGCGAGAACCCTCGAAGAGAACCAAATGTGTTGAAGATTGCTTTAGCACATTTTAAAAATATAATAAGAGTGCAGACGCTCCTCCATCCGGTTCCTAGTACTAGTATAGTGCATACTTGGCTCTTCGCCTCTTCGGAAGGTCCAACAATGATGATACTACAGTACAATATGCTTCTGGCAATCTGACACCGATTGAACTGCTGCACGTCCGCCGCGAGGGCGAGGGCGAGGGAGAGGGAGAGGTAGAGGGTGCTGTAGTCAAAACCCTCTCCTCGTCCTGCAAGCCACCGCGCGCATGGGCGAGGGAGAGGTGTAATAGTAAGCAAGCTTCTCCTTGTTCGGTGAGTTGAGGGGACACATCAAAGTAGTAACTATCCTACTTTGCGCTTGGCTGTCTGCCTCTTCGGGAAGTCGAACTAGTAGTGTATGCTTCTGGAAATCTGACACCGAATTAACTGTTGCACGTCCACAACATTACTCAAAAGTTTCTCCTTGTCCTGCAAGCCACCGCGCGCAAGCTTCTCCCATCCTGCAAGCTTCTCCTCGTTCGGCAAGTTGACGGGACACAGCAAAGTAATGCTAGTCCATACTGCCTCCTCTCCGGTTAATATGGCTTAGTTTCAAACGAGATAAATACACTGTCTGTCACTGTATATTTGTAAAAATACAGTCAGTGGACTTCATAATACGCCCATTGCGCTCAATATATACATTTTCCGGTCTTTATACGGTCACTAGCTCACCCTGGCTGAGTATGTGTGTGCATGCACGTGTAGGTTGAGCACTTGAGCGTGACCGTGCGTGTTCCATCGTGTGCTCGGACATGCATGCATTAGGGCGTCGCGCGCGTTTTTTGGCTCCATGTGTACGTGTCACTGTTGCATACACGTAGGGGGGTACGTGTAGGGGCCACTAAGGAGCAGTCAAATCACACAGTAAGTTAGTCGTAAGAAGCAACCATCATTTCAGTCTTCAATGGCACGTACGCAATATAAAATGGTTGATATGGAGAGAAAAAGAAAACCACTATATATACACTAGCAGGAGCCTAAGCTACAAGCCTGCTTGCTTGGGTTGCTCTCTTCACAAGCATAGAATGACGGTAGCCCCACCGCTGGTCACATATCCGGCCTGATCCTGTAGCTCGAGGAAGGGAACAATGTTCTGCGTAGACGCGGTCGACATCGGCGTGGGAGAAAACCCACAGTCGGTGCGTCCCAATCGGGGGTCACCGCGGTATGGGCCGATGTCGCGTCCCAACCGCCCTTCTAGCTACAGCCCGACATCCCAGGTGTCCATCTTCCTTTTGGAGCCGGCTTGCTCCACTGCCGCAGCTCCCCACGTAGCTCCATCTCCATGTCGATCTTTCTCTACTTCTACCGGCTTCTACTTGTGATGAGTTTATGTCTCATGAACTAGTGCCAGTACTATTATTCTAATCACACTTCTTCAATATCTTTGCCATCAGGGATGCTCAGCTTGATTTTAGTGGAACTATACAAAAGCACTGTATGATCCGAGGGTGCCAGCCGTCTTTCCTTCGACAGGTTCTACCTAGCTAGGAAATTAAATCATGTTTAGGGTTTAGGGTTTAAGTCGTAGTGAACCCATCAGTAGTTTTTCTTTCGTACACGCTCTCACAACTTTTGTCTTTAGTTCTGAAGTAAATATTGGCTATGATCTGTGAATCATTGAGATGCATCAGCATGCGTGTTAGTTTTCCTTTGTATTTGATGGAATGTTGTAACAGGGCAACCTTGGAGTAGGAATGAAAATGGACTGGAAAGTTTCCGTTTTTCCGGAGAAAAAATGGAAACAGAGAGAAACCAACGTTTCTTTTTGTTGGATCGCGCCATCGAGCAAAACCAACATTTAAATCACGTCTGTCGCGTTCGTGTCTCACCCTCCTCCACGGCTCGACCCCACACGGTCGCTCGGCATGCCACTCACCGCAAACCGAGTATACGATAACTTTCCCGCCCGCTTGTCGATGGATCGCGCCATGGAGTACTAGCACTACTCTACAGGAAGAGATTGACGAGTTGGGGGAGGACAGCTAGCTATAGCATGGACTCCCAAGAACTTTTTACATGCATGTTGTGGCCGGCTATTGCGACCTTTGAACGCGGAGCAGTCGCGTGCACCAGGAAGCGGCGCGGGCGACGCTCTCTCGGCCGGTGCGCCGCTTCAATGCCGGTGCCAGTGAGAGGTCGCGTCCGGTCTGGACGCGCATGAATGCGACACTGACCATTTCGGGTGGGAAGCACGCGTGGGTGATGCAGAGGGTTTGGGTTGGTCAGGAGCGGTCGTGGCGGCGGTCCGGATGCCTGCAAACAAGAGATGATGTACGTTAATATTGCTGCGTATGTAATTATAGCAACGTAAATAATGTGCCAGTTGGACAAATATGATTGGAGATGGAGATGGAAATGGAATTTTACGTAAACACGGATATGCATGTCTATGTCTATGTGTGTGTGCGCGACGACTCTCGCGACCTGGAAGCGGGGCATGTTTTTGATCGAGTTTTCTTTCTTGGTACGTTAAAAAATTGTCCGCCAGTTTTCATTTCTTTTTTCCGGGAACGCGCGTATTCTATTTAAAACCACTGCTATGGAGAGATTTTTTACTCCATTATAGCCTCTTGTTTGATAGAGTTTCTCACGTCTCGCTCACCCTCTCCATATCAAAACAAGATGACAGTGTCCACTCTATCTCTCTCCTCACCGGTGGTCACAGATCCGGCCGAATCCCGTCCGCTGCGGGAGGTGAGGAGGTGCAGTGTTGACGTTGTCGCCGTCGGCGATGGAGGAAGCCGATGCGCACCATCCTCCCAGAGTCGGCGCTGGCGCGGACGTTGGTCCTCCGCGCCCTTGTTCGGTGCCGTCGTGTGGGCAGATCCCGCCCGCCCGCCTAAAGCGACATCTCGCCCACCTGAGGTATAACTTCTTGTACTCGTCCAGCTCCCCAGGTCGCTGCATGCGGGTTTTCTTCTATGCGACTACTCCCCAGCTCCCCATGTATAGTAGCTAGGGTTCGTCGGCTGGTCCAACATCACCTACTATTATAGAGGAAATGCCTCTCGAAAAGTTGTCCTGATTTATGCCTCGGTGGAGGTATACATGTTGTTTCGACAAAAGCTGAAAGGTGGTTGTGCGGTCATTGTCCATATGCTCCTATTGCTGCTGCTAATCTAATACTATCACTGGTTAAATGAAGAAATGCTTTTTTTCTCGGGTATCCTGGTTTAGTTCCCATCAAGATAATCATGATGCTTCTGTTTGTTGGTGTACTTTCATTAATTCTTATTGGCAATTGAGATGTCGTTGTTAATCTTGTAAAACAAAGTAACAACACTATATCCCTTTTTTATATTTTTGGAAACATCGATGCATATCTCCATACCCGGGCATGTCTTCCTCAATTTTAGTGGAACTGCACAAAATTGGATGGCCATTGTTGTTCCGCCTCACTGTCCTCTGCCACGTGGTTCTTCCTTCCTCGGGCTTGATTACTGAGAAGAAACAGACCACAGTGAGGATTTGTCGAACTTCATAGGTGCCTCACCCAAACTTGATGCCAAATGGATGATGCATCACCACGATGACCTATCGATGCTCATGGTTGCGCCTCATGGTTGCGTCGGCTGGTGAAGCTGATCGATTTTCAATGAAAAACAATCTGTCTTCCATCAGTGCTCTTTGCTTGTTACCCACAAAGATCATATCCTTCGTCAGTTCACCTTGGTTGCGTTGGAGACGCAGTCGTCTTTCACGTTGGTGCAATTTTATCACACAATTGGCTATGAACCAAATGTTTCCTCGAAGAAGGATCGACGTTGGTACTAAGAGCATACGTTTTGTATTGATTTCTAAGCCTTCTCACAACTTTGTCTCCAGCTCCCCTGTAATTGTATTTGTCCAGCTATAAACTTTGATTGGAAAAATGAGGTGGACTAAAACCCGGATGGACGTAGTACCCCTCCATTTTTATTTGCGCCGCATATTAGATTTGATTGAAGTCAAACTTTGTAAAGTTTGACCAAGTTTAGGCCGAACACAACAAACCATAATTATTAGAGAGGGCAAACTGTACATACTCTCAAACCTTTCCGATAATTGAAATTAAAATTCTTTATTTGTACACACTCTCACACGTTTCCGATAAATTGGCGCATGTGTGGTTGTTCACTTAAGGCAGGGTAGTGTACCGCACGTGAAGGACAGGAAGTGCGACCAGGACGTGTGGATCGTTAGTTCATCGGAAGTACTCCCTCCGTCCCATAATATAAGATGTTTTTTTGACACCAACGTAATATGAAAAAATGTCTTACGTTGTGGGACAGAGGGAGTACTTAGTAGTTTTCTTCACTGGTACGTTAAATAAAGAGTTTTGTTTCGTACTTACACAATTTAAAACGATTGTTATGGAGAGAATAAGAAAACCACTCCACTATATATTGGTCGTATACACGAGTACTATATGGACGCAGCTTCATTTACTTTAACCTGCCTTTGGATTTATGACAGGTGGGCCCAAAATGTGGTTGGCCCACCTGTCATACAGCCAAAAGTAGGTGCAGTTAAGGCACCATAGCATAGTCCGTACTACAGTATATATATATAAGATGGAGCCTCAGCGCTTGTTCGCTAGGGTTTGCACTCTCCACACTCTCGCCGCACTACATATATATACACGCTGGAGGCTCAGCGTTCCTTTGCTAGGGTTTGCTATATTCACAGTCTCTCACCCTCTCTTCACCAGATCTAAACAAGACTACGTTGGCCTCTTGTCTCTCTCTCCCCCCTCACAGCTGGTGAAGGAGGCATCCAGATCCCGTCGCACCGGCAAGGGGAGGAGGTGCAGCGTTCACTCTATCTCCTTCAGCGAGGGAGGCAATCCACTGCCGGTTGCGATGTTCTCTTTCACCCAGCGCCTGTGCGGGAGGGCCACCGACCCCTTCTTCCTCGCTGCCGTACATAGTGTGGGCAGATCCGGCCTCCCGCCGCATGCCTTGCCACATCCCGACGACCCTAAGGTATAAGTTTCTTTGAAACCGTCGTTGCTCTAGCTGCATGTGGATCTTTTTCGATCTGTAGTCGAATCTAGGTCTTGGTTCAAAGAGGAAAGAAGGGTGCGGTGGGGTGGAGCATGAATCTAGTACGTGGTTCAATGAGGAAAGGAAGGACGGAAAGTAGTATAGACTGGCTATCCAGCCGCTTTGTTGGTCGAAAAGGGAAAAAGGGGGTAACCCAGTACACACATCTGTAACAGAAAGAAACTGGGGGGTCGGGTAGTTTGTGCAGTACTAGATTTGCTGCCCTCCCATAGGAAAAAGGTTCAAAGAGAACAAATATGGGACCAACGCAGATATGATGTTGTTGCGCCCACTCTCCCCTGGAACTGTTTATGCTTTTTGTTAATCTAATGCCGCTGGTAAAATTAATCAATGCAACTCTCGGAATTAATTAGCTGCAACACTTCTTAGGGATTGGCGGGATTACCATTTTTGTGGCCGCGTGTTTCATCCTCCTTTATTGGCCAGTAATTGATTTCTTTTTTGCCTCTGTTAAAACGAATCAGTCGCATTGTTTTAGGAATGGTACTATCCTGCTTCGTAGTTCTTTCTACATGTTTAACCAAGGTATACATGTTTAACCAAGGTATTGTTAAGATAATGTCTCTGTTAAAATGAATCAGTCGCATTGTTTTAGGAATGGTACTTTTTTGCTTTGTCGTTCTTTATAAATGTTGAAACAAGGCGTTGTTAAGATAATGTCTCAGTCAATATGAATGAATCACACTGATGGAGAATTGCTACTCTCCTGCTTTGTTTCCCATTAAGATAAGGTAGATCAGTAGATGCTTTTATTCTGGGAGTACAAGTCATCAACCATTATTTCTCAGTAAAGCTCGGTTTTATTCCGACATTGATTTTAGTTGAACTACACAAAAGGAGCCAATGTGTCCAAGGCAAACTACTACATTACTGGGTCCAGTTGGTCGTTTCACTTTGCAGAAAGAAGTCGTCACTGTTTGCGCCACATTACAGAAGGAATGACCGAGAAGCTTTACAAAGTATTAGTAGACGCTGGTGACATGACTAGTCTGTAGAGAGCATCGGCAACTCAAAAAGTGCCCAAACAAGTATAAGAAGCCATGACAGGACTCCACGATCATAGGCATTACAAATTTTTGAATGGGAAAAGCTTGTCAAAGTTTAATTGTTGATGTTAGCAAGAAGATATGCATTTGATATTTTTGAGTGGGACACCCTTTGATGTGAGCAGCGTCGGTCGTTTTTTCCTATTCATGTGTTCAGTTTAGAAGTAAACAGTTACTCTGCTGAGATATTCCTTTGTTAAGAGTTTGTTATGAATATTGTCTATGTAATGCCAGGCCTTGTGCAATATATATTGGAGTTGGAAAACCTTGTCAAAATTTGGTCATTTATAATTGTTAGTGGGACGCCCTTTGCTTTGAGCAGCATCGATCGTTTTTTCATATTCTTGTGTTCAGTTTTAGAAGTAAATAGTTACTCTGCTGAGATATTCCTGTGTTAAGAGTTTGTTTTGAATTTTCTATGTAATGTCAGGCCTTATGTTTGATTGCAAAGTTGAGCTTGGAATGTTGTGGCATGCGACATCACGAGTTGTTCACCGTGCCTCCTGAGAATAATGCTTCGTATTGTTTTGCATGTCGATCTAATGCCAGTGATTTGCTTGTTAAGAAGATCATCCTCTTCTGTTGTTTCCGTGCTTAAGAAGTTCATCGTCTTATGTTTCATTCATAGCCTATATGACAAGTCGGGTAGGTTAGACGTGAAACCATATGATCTTCCGACCAACTCATCATCTTAGGCCGTGATTGGATCGTCGTTTTCCAACCAAAACCGCTTGTAAAACTGGGCTTGTAAATAAAAGCAGATGGTCTCGGGCGAAAGCGCTTGGTTGGTCGATTTCGACTAGTAGTAAAATATACACTGGCCTCTCAAATTACACGTGTAACACGCCGGTTTTACTTACAGACCTCGGGCCCTCGGTTTCATTACGCCTGTATTTTACACATTGTTTCCGATGACGAGTAAATTACACTTGTATCCTAATACATGTGTGAAATAAACCAGAGCTCCCAAGCGCGGCCTTACCGTTTCATGCCGTCTCAGTCTCTCGAAGGTGCTCATAGGTGTCCGATGATCCTGGCTTCCTGAATGAGCAGCGGGCGCTGTATCAGACCATCTGTAAGGGCCCGCATAGCCCTCTCCGTCGTCCTTCGAGTTGTTGCGCTCGCCGTGGCGCCTAGCATTGTTAACATGGTCAATGAACATGAGGATTCAGGAGATGACTTTATTTTGATTGGATGACAGTGGGGGCCCAGTAGGGCTATTGCCGTACATACGCAAGTGCCTCCTTATTATTTACAACTTTTTTTGCTTCCTCCTGGTTTCCTGACATCACGGTCCCACACCATTGTCAACCTATGTAGTCAATATAAACGAGAGAATTGCACAAGGTGCGGCCGATAGCTGGGACCAAGCAGCTCGAGCAGTATTTGTGTTTTTGAGGCATGTGCACTTCAAAGTTTTTCTCGACGATGTTTTTGTTGTTGTTCAGAGGAGAGCAGGGTATTAACTAGGCGAGCCGTGGCCCATCTAGCCCAGGCCAGATATCCAGCCCAGATATTAATATTTTTAAGATGGAAATGGCTAGCCCAGCTATTCGTGTTTTTGAGGAATACCCAGGCAAGGTCAACTTGTTATTCTCCGCCCCGCTGGGCTGCAAATTTTATGCATTAGGCTTAACAGGAAAATGGGCTTTAAAAATAATAAATGGGATGTAATTATAAAAACTGGGCAGTAACTATAAAAAAATGCACCAAACACAAAATTAGTTTATAAAATATTATTTACGGATTTTGAAAATCTTAATTTTTAATTGTTGCGTGCAATGTTTCGTTGGATTTTTACGTAATACAAATTATATTTAATCTGACTAGAAATTTCAGGATAAAAATATTTTGGATCCCATCAAAATGTGGGAAAATTTTATTGAATTATGTCTTGAGCGGTTGGTTGAAATTATTAATAGATGTCCTAGCGAGAAAATGGGATGTACTTTTAACAAACTTTAAATGGGCTGTAGTAAATGCCATTAAAATTCAAAAATGGGTTGTACATTCTTACAAATCGCAAATGGGCTATAAGTTCTCTGCCACACACTTGTGGGCCTACTAAGTTGGCGCGTCCCCTAAAAAGGTTGACGCGTATGCAAGGCTTTGTCAACTTATTATAGTCAACACACGGTTCTAGTAGCAGTGGCCATTGGATGTCTATCCAACGAATGTCGTGCTTCTTCTTCAATCTCGGATATACTAGCTTTGGCCACCCAAAAAATGATTCCTCCCCCTGACATCTGGGGCGCACCATTTCTGAGGCTGACCTGTGGGCCTACTAAGTTGACGCGTATCAAGGGCTTTGTTAACTTAGTCAATATAAACGATTCTAGCTGCAGTGACCATACGATGTCCATCCAATGGCTGTAGTGCTTCTTCAACCTATGGTCTTCTTACTCCAGCCGCCCAAAGCAGCGTCGGTCGTGCCACGTTTTCCTGCCTCTCGTGGCCGACTGTGATGTCGTGGAGGCCTCACCGCCCCCTACTACTCCCACCGTTGTCCCAAGGCATCCCTCTACTCACCCACACCCCCATGTTATTCTGCAGCGACGGCAGCCTCACGCCGCAGCCGAACCAGTGAACCCTCGTACTCCTCTCCGCGTGGGCATCCACTGTCGTGTCTTCCTCGGCTCCGCGTCTTCCCCTTCCTAGGCCTCACCGTCATCCACCGCCTTGGTGCTCTCGGCGCGGCGTGGTCAATGTGGTCAACGACCGACTTCCATCGAAAGAGTACTGTATGTGGAGAGGCTGACAGCTGGGTCCACGGCCACAGCCCAGTTTTTTTGTGATTTGCCAAGTAAGTCGCTTTGTCAGTAATGAGAAATGGGTTGTACATTTTTAAAACACATCAAACCGGCAATTAGTTTCAAATTTCTTTTTTTATTTCGAGATTTTAAATTGCATTGATTTTTATGCGTGGACAATTTGTTGGATTTTATATTGATATACATTTATTTTTAAAATCAGTTTGAATGTGACTCGAAATTTCGGGATTAAATACAGTTCGGACCGCACCGAAATATGCAAAATTTCATATAATATTTTAATCATGGCCACAATATGGGTTGTAATGCTAACAAAAAGAATATGGACTCCAAAAAAAACCTTAAGAATTAGCAAATGGGCTGTAAATTATTAGAAATAATGGCAGATGGGATGTATGTTGTTTTCCACAGATTTGAGGCTTTCCTAAAAAAGGTTGACGCACAAGCAGTGACTGTTGGATTTCCATCTAACGTCTGTCGTGCTTCTTCAATCTCTGCTCTTCCTGCTCCAGCCGCTCAAACAAGCGACGGCGGGACTGCCTGCTCCCTCCTCCCCGCGGCCAGCTGTGCTGCCGCGTAGGCCTCACCGCCCCACCATACTCCCATCGCTGGTCTAGCCATCCCTCTACTCACCCACACCTGTTGTTATTCTCCGGCGACGGCAGACGAACCAGTAAACCCTCGTACAGTCGTACTCCCCTCCGCGTGGGAAACAACTGCCGAGTCTTCCCTGCCTCCGTCTCGTTCTCTTCCTAGGCCTCGCCATCGTCCACCGCCCTGGTGCTCTCGGCGCAGCCTGGTCAACGTGGTCAACGAACGACATGCATCTGAAGTGGACTGTACGTGGAGAGGCTGACAGCTGGGTCCACGGCTGCAGCAAGGAAGTGCCTCCTTATTACGCACAAAATAATTATTCCTCCACCTGATAACAGGGACCCACCGGATGGGCCACCGTATTTCGCAAAAAAATGTTTCCCTCCTGACTGCTGGGACCCACCAGCTACATCTTCACACGCAAGGAAGTGCGTCTGGGAAAAAAAAACAATTCGCCCCCCTGACTGCTAGGACCCACCAGCTACATCTTCGCACGCAAGGAAGTGCCTGACAGTCGGGACCCTCCTGGTCAAAGCGTACGTAGTGTTGTCATTCTGGTTGTGAACGTGTACGTACATACTGGTGGATGTAGAGGCGTGTCATAGTAGAGGCGCGCAAGTGTCATAGTAGAGGCGCGCACGTAGCATGTACACGTACGTATAGCGGTCAGGGTGCAAGAAATAAAATACGGCCACGTACATACATACGGGCGGGGTCTCAAACGCCTACTTGCGCATACGTACGGCCAGGACTCGTGTACATGGTTGGGCAGAACGGAGAAATAATGTCATCGTCGTGTTCATGGGGAGCCAACCGGCTGGGTCGGAACGGAATGCGTCGTCATGTTCATCGGGAGGGCTTGGACGGAACAAGCGATGGAAATGAAGCCTGGCGTACCGCAGAACGGAGGAAACGGCCTTGTGTTCGACTAGCCACATTCGAAACGGGGGTCCTGTTAATCGGGAGGGGTGTGGCGTACCGCAAAACGGAGGAAGCGGACCTCCTACAGCCGAAACGGGGGTCCTGTTGATCGGGAGGGGTGTGGTGTACCGCAAAACAGATGAAATGGGGGTCCTGTTCATCGGGAGGGATGTGGCGTACCGCAAAACAGGACTCCACGGGATATTGTTCATCTCCACCGTCGACCTCCTCCAGCCTCCACGGGTTACTGTTCATCCACCATCGACCTCCTCCAGCCTCCACCTATGACTGTTCATCCACGGGCTCCTGTTCATCCAGCCTCCACTGCGCGCTACTCCGTCGGTCACTATTCAACCACCCCTCTCCATGGGCTCCTGTTCAACCACCCCTCCATGGGCTACTATTCATCCACCCCACCACCATCTATTGTTCATCCAGCCATCCATGGGGTCCTATTCATCCATCCCCAACCGGCTCGATTGATCGGGGTCCTGTTCATCTAGAGGCAACGCCACGGGTCCTGTTTATCCACTCCCATCGCTCACTGTTCATCCAACCCCCCCCCCCCCGCGCAACCCTCACTGTTCATTCAGAGAGGCAGCATCGATCGGCTTCAGTTAGCAGCAGTAGCGAAGGAATCGCTCGATCGGGTTCAGTTAACAGCCATCGATCGATCGCTCGGGTTCAGTAACGCGTAGCCTGTAGTGCAATCGCTCAGGTTCAGTTAGAGCCCAACACCTCGCTCAGGTTCAGTTAGAGCCAACTCCTCACACACACACGCGTACTTGTACGAGAGAAATGCGCATGGCTCGTCCCCCAACCACCCACCATAACCGGGAACTCACCGAAATTTTCCTCGCCCTCTCTTCTACCACGGTTTTTTCCGTCATGGACGGCCCAAAGAATGTCATGCAGCTGCGTCTCCGGCCCTCCCAGGACGAAAAGCCCATTTTCTATCATGAATTTTTGTCATAGAAGTAGGAGCCCACCACATCTATGATGATACCGGGTTTTGTCACAATTATCGTCATAGAAGTGTCATATGTATGACAGGAAAAAAATTCGTTCAGCCCAAAATGTCACGGATGTGTCTTTTTTTTGTAGTGTCACTAGGGCCCGAGTTCCATGATTTCAGATCTGAACCTATTATGTTTTCAAGAATATATGTGAGTTCTTGATCCTATCTTGCAAGTCTATAATCACCTATCATGTGTTATGATCCATTAACCCCAAAGTGACAATAATCGGGATACTTACCGGTGATGACCGTAGTTTGAGGAGTTCATGCATTCACTAAGTGTTAATGCTTTGGTCCGGTACTCTATTAAAAGGAGGCCTTAATATCCCTTAGTATCCAATAGAACCCCGCTGCCACGGGAGGGTAGGACAAAAGATGCCATGCAAGTTCTTTTCCATAAGCATGTATGACTATACTCGAAATATATGCCTACATTACATTGATGAACTGGAGCTAGTTCTGTGTCACCCTATGTTATAACTGTTGCATGAGGAATCGCATCCGACATAATTATCCATCACTGATCCAATGCCTACGAGCTTTTCACATATTGATCTTTTCTTAGTTACTTTATTGTTGCCAATGTTACAATTACTACAAAACTGCTACTATTACTTTTTCCACTGTTACCATTACTTCCATATTACTTTGCTAATAAATACTTTGTTGAAGATATTAAGTTTTCCAGGTGTGATTGAATTGACAACTCAACTACTAATACTTGAGAATATTCTTTGGCTCCCCTTGTGTCGAATCTATAAATTTGGGTTGAATACTCTACCCTCGAAAACTGTTGCGATTCCCTATACTTGTGGGTTATCATGGGGCCCGCCGTCTGCGGGCCTCACCGGCCGCTTGTCGTGGGAGTATGGCCCTGTCTGACATAAGCAACGTCACGGGCCGCGTGGCTACAGTTCTGTGTCAGGCAAGGGGTGTCCGTTTGGTACACCTGCACTGTTCCCACGTTATGCCCTGATTTTTGGGATGCCAGGCCGCACTATTGCCACGCCCTGTCTTGTCGTAGCAGGTGGGCGCAAACTTTGAGGGGGCGAGGGGCCGCCTGGTAGGAGTAGGCCCAGGCCCTCGCCACCTTCTGGGGTGCGCCGCCTTCGTAGAGTTCGCTTCCTTCTTGGGGTCCACCTCCTTCTAGGAGGCGGCCCTTTGGCACCAGCCGGCCCCAAGGGCCGGCCTCGCGACCAGTTGGGCTAAGGGGTTGGCCAGCCCCGATGTCTTAAAAAGACTTGAAGTGCTGGTGAGGCTACCCAAGGTCTATCCTGTTGACACCAGATTTTGGCACGGTCAATAACTTATTTAAGATGGCCTGAAATGGAGAAGTGGTCTTCATGAAAGAGTTCCGTATTGTTGCTATGAACATCTTTGAAGTTTGGGTCATTGCCGTCCGATTTCATCTCGAAGGCCGAAACTATGCTCAAAGTACTAAGAACTTATATTCAGAGTACAGTTTGGCCGATTAAGCCCCAAGACGACCTCAAATGGAAAAATGATCTACACGGATTGTCTTCGTCTCGTCGAAACAATTGGTTTTGACATAAAAATCGTCCAAATCCGAGTTCGTATGCAAAAGTTAGAGCAACCGAAGTGCAGCCCTGTCACGAGGCGAAATATGGCGCGCCCCACCAGACGCCATGTCTGATTGGTAGCGCGAGCTATTTGACCCTCAAAATGACCTCTGATCACAAAACGTTCAACATGAAAGTTGTTCGTATCGTCGAAACGGTCAAGATTGCTTTTGGACTCATTTTCATCCGAGATTTTTTACCGCCACAAAAAAGACCCACAAGGTGCAGCCAGTTTAAACCAAACAGTTTTGGAAAGTTCGGACAAGACCAATCCGAATTTGACTAGGGTTTTGGACGTGAATCCAAGCCTTTTCCTTGCACGGGAAGTCCAGCCGCCTCTTATATACCTAAGGGGTGACGGCCGATTGAACAACAACACACAATCGAACAATCAATCTACTTTTTACCCTAGTTTTACATCTCTCCCTTGTTCTTTCTTTCTCGTTCTTCGTTCGTTCTTCTTTGAAGGGCAGCGATCCTCGAGGCTCTAGGGGCGGGCGAACCGACCTAGGGCAGCCCATAGCCGCTGCGCGTCCAAACGGGGTCCCTCCCGGGCGCGTGGGGTTTCGGGTGCTCAAAAGCGCCCGCCGGATTACTTGCGTACCGCGCTTCCGGACGGGTCTCCTTCGACGTGAGTTGCGGTGCATCACCCTCGGCGTTGGAGGTACACGATGATGTGTTCGTGTGCGAACATATCCCCCCGTCAAAGTTCGACTACATCAACCGCGTTGTCAAATGCTTCCGCTTTCGGTCTATGAGGGTATGTGGACACACTTTCCCCTCTCGTTGCTATGCATCTCCTAGATAGATCTTGCGTGAGCGTAGGATTTTTTTTGAAATTGCTTGCTATGTTTCCCAACACTAGAAACCTAGAACAGGAATTCAGGGTTCAAGGGAAAGTTCCAGTAATCAACATAGTAGGTCTTACTACTGGTTTATCAACTGCACAACTATTTAATGAAAGCACCAGAGTTGTCAGTGACAAACAACAAGAAACTCAAGTTTTGGGTTAGTTCAGAATGGCTCCAGCTAATGTAAGTGCCACCCTGCAAGGTCATACTTGGGGTTCTCAGGCAATAATGGGTACTTTGCTCCTATAGGCGCTCCACTTTTCTCTCCACCTCATACATACAACCCCATTACTAGCCAGTATATTAAGATGACAACAACTGCCCAAGGAGCTCCTCCTGTATATCAAGCAGTAGAGAATTTGTATGATATGCAGAGAAATCAACATGCAACTCGGCTAGGAAGTCCCTCTTATTTTGCTGAAGCGGTTTTAAAAGGTCCAAGATTGGAAATACCCATTTTCAGTGGAGGAGATCCTATTGGGTGGCTCATAGCATGTGAAAAATTATATGATATGTCTGGCACTCCCTATGAGCAGTGGGTGAATTTAGCAACTGGGCATCTACAAGGCAGAGCTGCTAACTGGTTAAAAACATATGTGTTCCTTGGCAGATGGTGACATGGCAACAATTTTGTCAAATGATAGCTGACAGGTTTTCTGAGGCTAGTGTACATGAAGCTGTGGAACTGTTGAAAAACATATAATAAACTAATATAGTAGCTCAATACATTGACAGTTTTGAGGAGTGTGTGGCCTTAGTAAAAAGAGACCATCCCTGTTTACAGGAGAATTTCTTACTCAATTGTTTCATAGGAGGATTGAGAAGTGACATTGAACATGAGTTTTGTGGACAGAAACCTACTGGAATCATTGAAGCTTATTGGTTTGCTAAAGTCTATGAGAAAGCTGCAGCTGCCAGGAAAGTACAGAGTCCTCCAGCTTACAAGTCCAGAAACTATTCACCTTCTTACAGAAATCAATCAGCTCCATTACAAGTACAAGTACCTGCACAAGAAAAGTACAATGTACCTTTTCCAAAAGATGCCAGAGCATGCTGGTGCCGCAAAGAACCATGGACAATGCAAAATTGGGAAAACCTTACACATTTTGCAAGAATTGGATGAAGATGATGACAGTGACAATACAGAAGAAAATCCAGGTGCAGAACAAGCTTATCACATAGCTCCAAACACACCTGACAAGGAAAAGAGCAACAACACTGTAAAAAAACTGCAAAAGTCATGCACATCTCAGTACATGCAGCAGAAGGTACCCTAGGTCCAAATACACTTTCATTGATACTGGATATTGCAGGAAGAAAAGCTACAACTCTGTTTGACAGTGGATCTTCAGACACATTTACCAGCACAGACTTTGTAGTCAAAATCAACTGTTATCAATAGCAAATGCAACCCAGGAAAGTTACTGTTGCTACAGGGGGCAAACTTATGTCACTGTCCAAAGTACCAAACATGGATTTCAAGATACAAGGTCATACTTTTTGTAGCAGTTTTAAAGTGCTAGATTTACAATCTAATGACATCATTTTAGGTGCAGATTGGATATACCAAGACAACCCTATTTGTCTGGATCTGATAGAAAGGTTATTGGTAGTTACAAAACAGGGACAGCCAGCCACATTATTTGATCACTCCATTCCTAAGAAACACTGTATCTTGTCAGCCGCTAGAATGAAAAAACTGCTACAAAAAGGTGTAATGGGATATATTACAACCTCCAGTGGCATTAAATAAAGTCCAAACAGAACACTAGAAAAATCCCTCACCACCTCCAGTGGCATTACAACCTCTCCTACAGAAGTTTTTAGATATCTTTGCAGAATCACAAACACTACCTCCAAAAAGAAATTTTGATCATAAGATTATATTATAGGAAGGAGCAAAGCCTCCAAACTCAAGACCTTGTAGAGTTCCTCACTATCAGAAACCTGCCATGGAAGAAATCATCGAGCAAATAATTAAAAAGGGAGAGATTTAGGAAAGTTTTAGTCCCTTCTCATCTCCTGCTATTATGGTCAGGAAAAAAGATGGTGGATGGAGGTTATGTGTGGACTACAAGGAATTAAATGTCATCACTGTAAAAAAATGAATTTCGAATGCCCATTATTGAAGATCTTTTAGATGAACTGCATGGAGCTAAAGTGTTCTCTAAGTTAGATCTGAGGTTTGGATATGATCAGATCAGGATGGCCATAGAAGATATTCCCAAAACTGCTTTCAGAACTCACATGGGCCACTATGAATATACAGTAGTTCCATTTGTGTTGTCATGTGGACCAAGCACTTTTCAGAGCCTTATGAACACTTTGTGCGAGATATTTTTGGTGTATGTTGGTGTTCTTTGATGACATGTTAATTTTCAGCAAGTCATCGTAACAACATTACAGACACTTAGAGAGGACTTTCACTGTTTTGAGGAAGCATGAGTTGTATGTGAAGCAGTCTAAATGCATATTTGCCACATACCAAGTAGCATATCTTGGTCATATCATTTCTTATAAAGGAGTGCCTACTGATCCAGATAATATTACCTCGATAAGGGATTGGCCAGAGCCTGAAAATGTCACAAAGCTCAGAGGTTTCCTAGGACTGACTTGTTACTACAGAAGATTTGTGAAAATTTATGGACAAATATGTAGACCATTGCATGACATGCTTAGAAAAGATGCTTTCGAATGGGGACCTGAACAAAGCAAGGCTTTTCAAACTCTCAAACACACTATGACTAGCTGTCCTATGTTGGCTCTGCCAAATTTCTCTGCTCCTTTTACAATTGAAGCAGATGCTTGTGCCAAAGGTATTGGAGCAGTGCTCAAGCAAAAAGGCAGACCTATTGCATATCTCGGCAAAAGTTTAGGTCCAAAGTCTGCAGCTCAATCCATATATGAAAAGGAGGCCACGGCCATTCTGGAAGCAATTAAGAAGTGGAGGCATTATGTGTGGGGAAACAAACTGATCATCAAGACACACCAACAATCTCTGAAATACATGACTACTCAGAGATTAACTGAAGGAGTTCAACATAAATTGCTGCTTAAGCTGTTAGAATATGACTATTCCATTGAGTACAAAAAAAGAAAAGAGAATACAGTGGTTGATGCACTGTCTAGAAGAGATAGCAGTCATGAGATACATTGCAACAATATCACCAGGGTCATTCCAGTCTGGACTCCAGATGTAATGAAAAGCTACTAGGGAGATCCAGACACTGACAAAGTTCTGAAGAAAGTTGCTACAGATAATGAGCCACATCCAAAATTCTCTACTCACAATGGCCTACGAAAATACAACAACATGATTTATGTGGGAGCTAGTTCTGCATTCAGACAACAACTCCTACAGACTTTTCATTTATCTGCATTAGGGGGTCACTCTGGCATTAAAGCAACATATTACAAGATCAAAAAAGTGTTTTACTGGACAAACATGAAGAAAGACTTTGAGTAATTTGTCAGCCAGTGTCTTGTGTGTCAACTAAACAAAGTAGAACATATTCATCCTCCTGGACTTCTTCAACCTCTTCATGTTCCTGATATGGCTTGGTCCCACATCACAATGGATTTTATCACTGCCCTGCCAAATTCCCAAGGCAAAGAGGTCATTCTGGTGGTAGTGGATAGGCTAACAAAATATGCTCACTTTCTACCTTTGGCTCATCCTTACACAGTCCAAACAATGTTTGATACACTAATGGATAATGTGATCAAGTTACATGGTCTCTGCATAGTGTCTGACAGAGATTCAATTTTCACCAGTGCTCTATATCCGGAACTATTTAAGGCTTTTGGGGTGAATATCATATTCAGTACTACATCACATCCACAAACAGATGGCCAAAGCGAGAGAGTCAACAAATGTTTGGAGGCTTATTTAACGGTCATGGTTTTTCAAGAGCCAAAGAAATGGTTGAAGTGGTTACCACTGGCAGAATTATGGTACAACACTAGCTACCATTCATCACTCAAATGCACTCCATTTCAGGCACTCTGTGGTTACAAACCTCCACAAATTAGAGAATTTGCTACAGAACAGTTACTAACTCCAGAAGTAACCCTGGCCATATCTGAAAGAGAACACATGATGCAAAGATTGAAAGCAAATCTGGAGCATGCCCAAAGCAGGATCAAGCATTTCGTTGATAGAAATCATACAGAGAGACAACTCGAAGTTGGTGACATGGTGTTCCTGAAAATACAACCATACAGACAAAATGCTTTTGGTCTGAGGGGTTCACTAAAGCTCAGGTCTAAGTTTTATGGGCCATACAAAATTCTCGAGAGAATTGGAAAAGTTTCATATAAGCTTCACCTTTCGGAAGGCACAAATATGCACCCAGTGTTTCACATCAGTCAACTCACGGAACACATAGGCCACCAAGCTGTTCCTCTACCTCATGTGCTGCTGGTAACTCCAGAGGGTTACGTCAAGACCATTCCAGTGGCAGTGCTCGATCGTCGAGTCATACAAAGGAACAAGTCTCCAGTTGGGCAATGTTTGGCGCAATGGGAAAGTTTGGCTCCGGATGATGCAACATGGGAAGATGCAACCTTCCTCAACAAGACCTTCCTAGGACACAAGCTTTTTTGCCTCAAGGACAAGACGGTTGTCATGGCGGCGGCATTGTAAGGACCTGAACCAAGAGCATACTGAAGAAGAACCTGCAGAGACAAGTCAAGTTCGGACAAGCAACAATCCAGATAGGCAGCAACCATCTCAACAGCTCGGATGGAATCCTCACCGTTTCACCTGGGGTTAAGTTTCAGCCACTGTCTGTAACAGTTAAGTATTGTAAAAGGGTTTTACCGCGATGAGCTGGACGATAGCTTATAGCCAACTGTGGGGGCGAGACTCAGCAAGTTGTAATTCAGAATTCCTTTTAGTTGGTAGATAGAACCCTAGCTATCATACGGAAGACGGGGTCTCTTGCCACGCGATCCATCTCTTGTACCAGTGAACTCCTAGAGAATTCCTCTGTTCTTGCTTAATTCGAGTCGATCTAGCAATTCCTGGTAATTTGAGTCTTATAGAGGCAGAGGTATTATTGTCTGTAGATTTTGTAGATTTATAGTATTATAGCTGTCATTTTGATTACGCAAACCAATTAATCAATTCTTATTAGTAGTGAATTTGTTTACTTGTTACATGAGTTACAGAATATATATTTGATTTACACTAATATGTATTAGAATTGCATATGTCAGATGCAAATCCAACGGGGAAATATATATCACATGACAACCTACTACTGGACATAAGAGGTAATGCTTCTATGTATCCAATAGTTAATAGATTATTATAATTGTTCACCACTCCCAGTATCAACTGCAACTACAACGCATTTTCAACAATTAAACTTATCAATACACATCTTCCAAATAAAATAAGTAATGATTTTCACATTTTTGAAATGAAATCGGTAACGATTTTCTTCAACATTACATGGTTGTATACATTTTGGAGGAAATAATTGCAAAGTTCAACGTTGATGAGATTATCGGTTTGTTCGATCAACCCACCCCCCACCCCTACCCCCCCCCCCCCCGGGGGGGGGGGGGGGTAGATCTACATTAAAACTAGTAGAAATATAAAAAAAATTACCGCAAAATGTATTCAGTTACGCGTTGTTATCACTGTAATATCTAAGGCTTGAAATATTCTTCTGCTATATGTGTTCCATTGTCTTCTTCGCCCACCTATGTTCAAATCATGGCTCCGCCCCTGCTTATACAAGGCTAGAACATTAAAATACACACATAGGAAGTAGGGTATTACCTCGATTCGAAGATCTGGATAAATCTCCTTGTGTGCACCATCCAAATCTCGGTCGCATGCGCTTTCCTAATATGGATATTACCGAAAAGTTATCTTGACAGATGGCGTTGTAGCTAGGAGCTATGCGTGTCAGAAGTGTGGTTCAGTTGCCTCCGTCAACTTTGTTCACGGGCAGAGTTTTCGCTTTGGCTCTCTGGACTTCACATCTGATGCGGTCGGGTATACGGCCCCTCTGTCGTTGTGCTGATAGAAGGTTGCACCTTGCCCTTGCCGACCAGCTCGGTGCGATGCACCTCTGCGCCCCTCTACGATATGGCTTCTGGCCAATCAACAAAACCATCTCCTGGGCAACCCCGAGGATTAACATCTTCTTCTGGGCATCCCCTAGGACCGACATCATCTCCCAGGTAACCACTAACATTGTGAGAGAGAATATGTCGTGGATGGCTTCCTCGTATGGCATCGGAGACGGCAGCCATGAAGCGTTGACGACATTGTCCATTATGGATGAGGGAGAGACCATTGTGATGCTCTGAGGGCGACAAAAGAGAGCTTCCCCCACTACCTGTTGATAGTCAAATTTGGCAGATTAAAAATATGTATCATGAATCAAAGCCTTAGCTTCAATGAGGTTGCTAATGTGCTAAGCTGAAGATTGTTTTTTAACTGAAGATATACACACGCTGATGGAGTTGGGGAGGTAAGAGTACAGGAAGTTGAAGATTTAGACTCCAGTTTTGTTCACGTACAACCACCATCAGGTGTAAGATGAAGACGGTGCTACGGTTGAGATATGCTTGATTATTTTGGAGCACAGAGAGGAGCGGACGTCTACTATTTTTATTATCAAGGAAACCAGGTTCCTGTTCAAAATGTACAGATAAGGACCAAATCTTGTAAAACAGAGTTGTAACCAGATCGGTCTCCTGATCGATCAAGGGATCAAAGTCCGGATAACCCTATATATACATAGGGTCAGAGGCCGGTAGAGGGACACCCAACATCGACAAAAAAACATATCTACTTTATTTCTATGCACAGCCTTTTCTTTTTCGTTCGTTTTTCCCGCATCGACTCCTCTATTTTTGCCTGCAAATTCAGAGATCGCCGTGGCGGTAGGCCGGCCCTACGCTGCTGCACCCAGAAAACGGGACCTAGACGTCGCTTAGGTTCTGTTTGCCATTGATCCGTTGAAGATTCGTCCAGAAGAATCAAGTTTTCTTTGAGATCAGCAAGAAGAAGGCCGTTCTGTTCCTCATACAGCAAAAGACAGCAAAAGAAAAGACCGGCTAGATTGTTGATCTGTTGTGTTGCCGTGCAAACGATTTTGCCATCAACACAATTTGGCGACTCCGCTGGGGAATCGATTCAATCGGCTATCATGTCTGACAACAAGGCCGAACTCAACTCCGGCAACATCATCAAACCCACATTAGATGAGTTGTCAGAAGAATATCGTCAAAAGTGTGAGAAACCTTTGCAAGAATTTGAAGACGCTCAGCGTCGGCGCAAGCAGGAGTTTGAAGATACAATGCTTGCTTGCTTCCAGAAGACTCGCCAGGGTGTCATCATGAAGGGACCTGATCTGCCATCCGTCACCGAAGCATCAAAGGTTGGACCGGTAAGTGAAATTACACATGGTCTCAAGGAAGAGATGGCTAGTATGATTGATCAATCTATAGGTGCATCTGTTCATAATACGCATGAAAATTATGTTAGAAATCTAGATAGTATGATCGCTGGTCATGTTAAAAATCTGTTCGAAAAGATGCAAGTTAGTAACTCTGTGCCGCCATCAGTGCCATATTCTGACAGAGAAAGAGATAGGCAGCCCTTAGCAACCGATGCTTCAACTTCAAATAATAATGTTGTTAATATGCAGCACGGGGCTATACCTTTCGATTCATCGGCGCTCTTCACACCCCCTGGAGTACCACAATATGGTTTGCCGATGAATTTGTATGCTAACCACAATAGTAGTGGTTCGGCTGTTAGTGTTTCACCAAGTGTTACTAGATCAGGGCATGCATATGCACCTCCTGCATTTTCTTCATTAGGTCCTACAGCTAGCCCTTACAACTCGGTTCCATCTATGATCAATAATCAAAGCCGAGTAGATGTTATTCCAGCAAGCAATCCTGCGTCTTCATACCAGCCTATGATACATTATATGCCCACAATGCCACCTCTGAATTTAACCAATACACATGGTCAATTACCATCTAGTAATTTTAATAATTCTTTCAGAAATTTGCCACCCGCACAGCCGAACCAAGCACTGCAGCATGACAATAATATTCCACAACATAGTACTGTAGGGCAACAACAGCAGATGGCACGAGATCGACCTATGCCCGAGCCTCACACAGGGGCTGATAATCTTAAGGAACAGTTGGCTACTGTCTTGAAGGATTCATTTGGGCTGGAACCAAAGGGGAATGCACGAGCTTATAGAAAGTCGTATCCTGATTATTATGATACTTTTCAGTATCCTAGGGGGTTCAGGTTACCGGAGTTTGTTAAATTTACGGGAGAAGATGGTAGAACAACACTGGAGCATATTGCTCAATTTATTGTACAGTGCAGCGAGGCTAGTACTAGTGAAGTGCTAAAGCTGAGATTATTTCCGTTGTCCTTATCTGGCACAGCTTTTTCTTGGTTTTCTTCGCTTGCACCCAATTCTATTCATACATGGTCTCAGTTGGAACAGAAGTTTCATGAATATTTTTATACTGGAGATAATGAACTCAGATTGTCACATTTAACATCGGTTAAACAGAAGCATACGGAATCTGTTGCTGAATATATTAGAAGGTTTAGAGATACACGAAACCGATGTTTTAATTTGGTAATTTCGTATAGGGATCTTGCTGATCTAGCTTATTCAGGTTTGCTTGTACATCTTAAAGAAAAGCTAGAAGGACATGATTTTGTGGATGTTAGCCAAGTTTTGCAAAAGGCTCTGGCTCAAGAAAGCCGGGCAAAAGAATCTAGAAATTTTCATAGGTCTAGTGATAAAACTAGTAAAAATGATCGGCCTGGTATGAACATGGTTGAGTATGATTCTCAGTCATCAGATGATGAGGGTACAGATATGTGTGTGGCTGAATGGGATTGGGCTTCTAAGTCTAAACCATTTGTTTGTTCTGCACTAAAGCCGATTTCACATAAGAGGGAAGAAATAAAATATACATTTGATGTTTCCAAGTGTGATAAGATCTTTGATTATTTGTTACAATGGAAGCAAATTAAACTGAATAATGGCCATGTTATACCGTCACCAGAAGAACTAAAAAGGCGTGCTTATTGCAAATGGCATAATTCTTATTCTCATGCTACTAATGATTGTAATGTTTTCCGTCGACAGGTTCAATCGGCCATTAATGAAGGACGTTTGAAGTTTGATGAGCAGATGCAATTAGATGCTAATCCTTCCCCTCTCAACACGATTGATTTTGAGAATAAGAAAGTTCTTGTTCGGCCGTCTCAGGCCGAATCAGCAAGAGGAAAAAATATGGTGGTGGCTGAGAGTAGCTCAAAGTCTCTGGAAGAGACCAGGGATGTGGCCAGAAAAGTGCAGATTGAGAAAAATTCTAGGGGTGGTGAATCAATTAAAATTACAGTGCCAGCATTAGGCTCTGATGATATGCAAAGTGCCAGGCCAAGAATGATCAAACCAAAGAGCCCCGAAGTTGACCGTTGGAAAGTTAATGAGGGAAAGAGTAAGGCAATAAAAAAGAAAGAGAAGCCGAAGGTAACTTTTGATAAGCTTCTGGCTAAGTATGAACATGGCAAGGCTGGTCAAAATATTTTGATCGACCGAGAAACTTTAAGCGGCCGAGATCACCAGAACAGGGATTTACTGGGCCAGAATATCGACGTGGAGATTTTCATGCAGCAGCCCCATATCCATTTAACGGGCCGCCAATGCCTATGCCATGGGGATTCGATTTTGCTCCTTGTCCGCCATGGGGTTGGTGCGGACCATGGATGCCGCCTCCTCCGGTAATGCCTTTTGGACAGTTTCATCCAGGTTGGGCTCCTCGCAGAAGGCCGGTCTTTGATAGATTGTCACATCCAAATCATAACCGTTATGGTCAAAGGGATTGGTCTTATGGTAGAGGTGAGCTTAATCGAAAAGTATACCGTGTGAAGGAGACTAAGCATGTGAATGAGGAACCAGGCTCAATTACAGGTGAGAGACAACCAGGTTGCAAATTTGGAGGTGCCAACAATGGAGTACAGGGTACAACAACAACACATGAGAAGGATGAGGCTACAGGAACAACAAACAGTAAGGAAGCCACAATACCATCCATGAATAGTGATTCTGCTACAGTAAAAACTGGTTTGATTACCTCATGTGCTAATTCTAGAGCACCAGAAATATCAAATTGTGCCAACCTGAACAATTCAGAAATACACAAAGTTGGTAGGAATGTGCCTTTGCTACCTGGGACGACGCCGCAACCACGCTGGTGCCCAAAGGGTCTTTCCAATTCACAAAAACGACGATTACAGAGGCTACGCATGGAGAAATTGAGGGAGGAGAAAGCCGAAAAATTGAGGGACAAGTTGTTCAATGAGTGGAAGCCTATGGTTCCCGTCCGAAAGGAGTGGAGAGTAAAACAAGTCAATGTACCCGATCCAACGCCTAGGGATGATGAAGATGATCTGCTGGATGATGAAGGGTCTCCGATGATTAAAAATGGCTCTCCAACTTGCGATGGTATGGATATTAATATGGTATTTGTATTGCCTTCAGAATTCCGGGCTGTTGAAGAAAGTGAAGCGGCACAATTGTGTCTTGGTTCCAAGGAAGCTATTTTTGAAAAGCCAGATGAATCAAGCCGTCATTTGAGGCCACTGTATGTTAAGGGGCATATTAATGGGAAACCAATATCTAGAATGTTAGTTGATGGCGGAGCAGCTGTAAACTTTATGCCATACTCACTGTTTAAGAAATTGGGACGAGAGGACAGCGAGCTTATGAAGACCAATTTGACACTTAATGGATTTGGGGGAGAGCCTACAGAAGCAAAAGGGGTTATCACTATGGAACTTACTATTGGAAGCAAGACCATACCTACGGCTTTCTTCGTCGCTGATAAGCAAGGTAATTATAGTGTCTTATTGGGTCGTGATTGGATACACGCAAACAGGTGCGTTCCTTCTACTTTGCACCAGTTTTTGATACAGTGGGTTGATGATGATGTGGAAATTGTTCATGCGGATACGTCGACCTATATTGCTATGGCTGATGCTTCAGCTAATTGGCAACATGGTGATGCCAATGTTTGTCAGGGCTAGATCTTTCAGATTTTGATTTTCTTTGCGTAATCAAAGATGGGTTTGTACCCGTAGTTGTAAAGCCGGTTGTTGCAGCTCGGCTCGAGAATATGATGTTATAGATGGGTAAAGAAGATAATTTAGATTGGTTACAAAAATGTGTGGAACAATATCGGTCTGATAAGAACGATATTTGTGAGGCTATTGATGATTTCGATGAAGTGCAAAAGTTAGGACAAGGTTTTTCGTCGGCTGATCCATTAGAAGAGATTGATATAGGTGATGGTACTATTCCTAGGCCGACTTTTATTAATAGGAATATGACAGCCGATTACAAGGTAAAAGTGATCGAGTTACTTAAACAATATGTTGATTGCTTCGCTTGGGAGTATCATGAAATGCCGGGTCTTAGCCGAGAGCTAGTAGAGCATCGGTTGCCTATTAAATCTGGATTTAGGCCTCACAAACAGCCACCTAGAAAGTTTAATCCTAGTATGTATGATGGGATTAAAGAAGAGGTAGGGAGATTATTGAAAGCTGGTTTTATAAGGCCTTGTAGGTATGCTGAATGGATTTCTAACATTGTCCCGGTTGAGAAGAAAAATACTGGTAAGTTGAGAATATGTATCAACTTTAGAGATTTAAATAGGGCTACACCTAAAGATGAATATCCTATGCCTATAGCCGACATGTTAATTAATGATGCTTCAAGACATAGAGTTATTAGTTTCTTAGATGGTAATGCTGGTTACAATCAAATTTTTATGGCCGAAGAGGATACTTCTAAAACGGCCTTTAGGTGTCCTGGTTTTGTTGGTTTATTCAAATGGGTTGTTATGACATTTGGTCTGAAGAATGCCGGCGCGAGTTATCAAAGAGCTATGAACCTAATCTTTAATGATTTACTTGGTATAGTAGTAGAAATATATATTGATGATATAGTTGTCAAATCGGATAGTGTGGATCATCATTTAGCCGATTTACGCTTAGCCTTTGAAAGAATGCATCGGTATGGTTTAAAAGAACCCACTTAAATGTGCTTTTGGTGTGTCGGCTGGTAAATTTCTAGGATTTATAGTACATGAGAGAGGCATTGAGATAGATCCTAGTAAAATAGAATCTATTAAGAAAATAGAGGCACCGCAATGTAAGAGGGACATGCAGAAATTTTTAGGCAAAGTTAATTATTTGAGAAGGTTCATATCTAACTTGTCTGGAAAGGTTAGTGCATTTACACCTATACTTCGGTTGAAGAGGGAAAATGAATTTACTTGGGGGGCAGAGCAACAACATGCATTTGATGAGATCAAAAAATATTTGTCTACGCCTCCTGTGTTGAGGGCACCTAAAGCCGGAACACCGTTTCGGATGTATGTTGCTGCGGAAGATAATGTTATTGGTGTTGTCCTAACACAAGAAATTGATGAAAAGGAGTATGTGATAACATATTTGAGCCGACGTCTATTGGAAACAGAACAAAGGTATGTGTTTATTGAGAAGTTATGTTTATCCTTATATCATGCTTGCACAAGATTGAGACACTATTTGCTATCTAGTACTTGTGAAATAGCATGCCAGACCGATGTTATCAAATATATGCTACAAAAACCGATTTTGAGTGGCAGAATCGGTAAGTGGGCATATGCATTGATAGAATATGATTTGGCTTATAAGTCTTTAAAATCCATGAAAGGCCAAATTGTAGCTAACTTTATTGTTGATCATCGGGTTAGTGATGAAAATGATATAGAGGTCGACTATATTGATATATATCCATGGGAATTATATTTTGATGGCTCGGCTTGTAGAGAAGGACAAGGTGTTGGTATTGTTTTAGTCTCACCAAGGGGTGCTTTTTTGAAACATCAGTATGCTTAGAATACTTGTGTACCAATAACCAGGCCGAGTATGAAGCTCTTTTGTTGGGTTTGCGAATTTTAGAATCCATGGGTGTGAGGAGTGTACGAGCTTTTGGTGATTCACTATTAGTCGTACAGCAAATTCGTGGGAATTATCAATGCTTTGATGGGATAGTAAATAACTATTTGGAGAAGTGTTTGGAAATTATAGCAGTCCTGGATGATTTTGCCATTAGCCATATATCTAGAGAAGAGAATGTTAAAGCTAATGATCTAGCACAGCAAGCATCAGGTTATCAAGTTAGTAGAGGAAAATTATATGTCCTGGGACAGCCGGTGTTACAGTGTGCTGAAATTTCTATGGCTGAACCTGATGATTGGAGAAGACCCATAATTAGATATTTAGAAGATCCTAGCCAATCAGTAGACAGAAAGGTTCGACGCCAAGCATTGAAATATACATTATTAGATGGTGAATTATATCGCCGGACACCAGAAGGATTGCTTTTAAAATGCCTAGGTCCAGACCAGTCCAAAGTTGCTATGGGTGAAGTACATGAGGGGATGTGTGGTACACATCAGTCGGCTCATAAGATGAAGTGGTTGTTAAGAAGAGCTGGGTTTTATTGGCCGACTATGTTAGAAGATAGTTTTAGATACTATAAAGGGTGTGATTCATGCCAAAAATTTGGGGATATACAGTTAGCACCTGCTTCTATGTTGCACCCTATAATTAAGCCATGGCCGTTTCGTGGATGGGGTTTGGATTTTATCGGCCAAATACATCCCAAGTCATCCAAAGGTCATCCTTTTGTTTTGGTAGCTACCGATTATTTTACAAAGTGGACAGAAGTTGTTCCTCTTAAAAATATGACTCATAAGGAGGTGATTAAATTTATTTTGGAGCATATTGTTTATCGATTCGGCATACCACAAACTTTAACCACAGATCAAGGTTCATCTTTTATGTCGCATCAGGTACGTGAATTTGCCGAATCACTTAAGATTAAGCTCTTGAATTCATCACCGTATTATGCTAAGGCCAATGGTCAGGCCGAGTCTAGTAACAAGATTTTAGTTAAGCTTATCAAAAAGAAAATAGAGGAACATCCAAAAAGGTGGCATGAGGTGTTGCATGAAGCATTATGGGCTCACCGAATATCTCGGCATGGTGCTACAAAAGTGACACCATATGAATTAGTATATGGGCAAGAGGCTGTTTTACCTATTGAAGTAAATCTGGATGCACTTAGGTTGGCCAAACAGAATGATTTGTCAGCCGTAGATTATCATAACCTCATGATGGATAGAATAGACGAAGTGACAGATGAGAGGATGAAAGTTTTAAGAGAAATTGAGAGGGATAAATTGAGAGTAGCCAAGGCTTATAATAAGAAAGTAAGAGAAAAATCGTTTCAGATTGGGGACTTGGTTTGGAAAATGATTTTGCCTATTGGGTCCAAGGATAATAAGTTTGGGAAGTGGTCGCCAAATTGGGAAGGACCCTATAAATTTTTGGAGGTTGTCCCTGGAAATTCATATTTAGTACAGAGTTTGCAAGGAGAAAAATTGCCTAAAGCTCTTAATGGGAAGTACTTGAAAAAGTACTATCCAAGCGTTTGGCAAGATGCCTGAATGATAGTATTATGTGGCCGATGCTTGATTATCATCGCCCTAAGAAAATAGAATACACATGGCCGGTGCTTGATTACCATCGCCCTGAGAAAAATAGATACCAATGGCCGATGCTAGTCATCGCCCAAAGACAGAGCTAAATTATAAATGTGTTGATTAATGATTATGGTGCAAGGTACAGATGATTTTTGGCAAGCAAGCTTTACCAAAAAAAAACAGAGGGGCATGTATTGATAGTCAAATTTGGCAGATTAAAAATATGTATCATGAATCAAAGCCTTAGCTTCAATGAGGTTGATCTGCTAATGTGCTAAGCTGAAGATTGTTTTTTAACTGAAGATATACACACCCTGATGGAGTTGGGGAGGTAAGAGTACAGGAAGTTGAAGATTTAGACCCCAGTTTTGTTCACGTACAACCACCATCAGGTGTAAGATGAAGACGGTGCTATGGTTGAGATATGCTTGATTATTTTGGAGCACAGAGAGGAGCGGACGTCTACTGTTTTTATTATCAAGGAAACCAGGTTCCTGTTCAAAATGTACAGATAAGGACCAAATCTTGTAAAACAGAGTTGTAACCAGATCGGTCTCCTGATCGATCAAGGGATCAAAGTCCAGATCGCCCAATATATACGTAGGGTCAGAGGCCGGTAGAGGGACACCCAACATCGACAAAAAACATATCTACTTTATTTCTATGCACAGCTTTTTCTTTTTCGTTCGTTTTTCCCCCATCGACTCCTCTGTTTTTGCCTGCAAATTCAGAGATCGCCGTGGCGGTAGGCCGACCCTACGCTGCTGCACCCGGAAAACGGGACCTAGGCGTCGCTTAGGTTCCGTTTGCCATTGATCTGTTGAAGATTCGTCCAAAAGAATCAAATTTTCTTTGAGATCAGTAAGAAGAAGGCCGTTCTGTTCCTCATACAGCAAAAGACAGCAAAAGAAAAGACAGGCTAGATTGTTGATCTTTGTGTTGCCGTGCAAACGATTTTGCCATCAACACTACCGTCGCCACTTCTATGCTTATATAGGAAGGGGGTGTCCTGATATGCAAGACTTCACATGATGGGCCAGAGGCGACGTTTCAAAGCGACAACATGGCGCCTAGGACGCACCTCCAGTAGACCGTGAGTCAGGAGTCGAGTTTCCCTCTCAGGACAGTAGCTGAATGCAACCTCTCCAGCTCCCAAGGCGTTTCTTGAAAGACCGACCGTGACTGCCTCGGTCCACTGAGCCACGAGCCGGTACCCCCTGAACGCACCACTGACTATGCGTACAAAACTGAAAATCCCACCTAGATTAGGTTACATCAGAGCACATCTTATATACCTAGATGTTTCTTATGATTCCTTCAATTACAATTTCATATAGTTAGCCTCACTTCACGGTTGTATTAGATTTTTGCGCCAATAGTAAGTCTCAATCATGGCGCCTAGTTGATCCCTTTCCCGCCACATAGAAAGCGGGCAGTGCTAATTCTTCCTTGCGTCTTCACAGCCTACACCCTCGTTTCTTAGCAGAAATAGCTTAGGCGCATTTCCTATAACTATGTTCTTTAGGAACAGTTGAGCCGTGATGCCCGTGGAGTGGTGAGGTACGGTGAAACGCTCGCACGACGCCCACCATTTCCATTATGAGTTCATGTGATCAAGGTTGGGAGGACGTGACGCACATTACAGTCGCAGAACTACAAAAAACACCTAATCAAGTAAGAGTCTGCCCCATATTCTAAACATCCACATGCTCACATAAACATTATTCCCATATTCTTGTGAACGGCTTGTCAGAGTCGGCCCCTGCACGTACACCTACCTAATCAAGTAATCAGGGCGAATTAGTCTAGAAAGTGACGACGTGCGGGGCACCGCCATGCATGTCTAACTTAAATCAGTCACCTTCCAACAATATACTCCCCGGCCCGTACTTCGATCAGTATATAATACTCCGCATGGCGGTGGTCGAGTTCAACCGATGAGCCGGCAGCGACGACACACCGCCTGCACGAGCCACATTGTCGGCCAAGGATACCGGCGATCAATGGAGATGTATGGCGCCGTTCCCCGGCCTCGGTTCCTCCTCCTCCTGCTCCTCCTCGCCGCCGTGTTTTGGGTCTGCGTACTCTACTTCCGCCTGTCCGTGCTCATCAGTGGCGTGGCGGTCGCGCCGATGGAGCGCATGGTGTCGTTTGCGGCGGGCTACGAGAGCCGAAGCGACGACGGGGACAAAGATCCATGCCAGGGGCGACGCGTGTATATCCATGATCTCCCGCCGCGCTTCAACGCCGACATGCTCAGTGGCTGCGGCAGCACGGACGGCCGCTGGCCCAACATGTGCGAGCAAGTGAGCAACGCCGGCCTCGGGGAGCCGTTAACCGAGCTGGAGGGTGAAGGCGAAGGGGAGGGAGCACTCACGGGCGCGGCCGGCTGGTACGCCACGCAGCAGTTCGCGCTGGACGCCATCTTCCATGGCCGCATGCTACGGTACGACTGCCTCACCAACGACTCCTCCGCGGCGGCGGCGGTGTTCGTCCCGTTCTACGCCGGCTTCGACTTCGCGCGGCACCACTGGGGCTACGACAACGCCACGCGGGACGCCGCCTCGCTCGACCTGGAGCGCTGGCTCGTGGGCCGGCCGGAGTGGCGCAGGGCCGGCGGCCGCGACCACTTCCTAGTGGCGGGGCGCACGGCGTGGGACTTCCGGCGCCACACCTGCCCCAGCCCGACCTGGGGCACCAACCTGCTCTTCCTACCGGCCGCCAAGAACATGACCGTGCTTGTTGTCGAGTCGTCGACCGCGCCCGGCCGCGGCAACGACATGGCGGTGCCGTACCCCACCTACTTCCACCCACGAACAGACGCCGACGTCCTGCACTGGCAGCAGAGGATCAAGAGCGCCGACCGCCCGTGGCTCATGTCCTTCGTGGGCGCGCCGCGGCCGGGAGATCCGCGGTCCATCCGGTCGCAGATCATCGCCCAGTGCGGCGCGTCGTCCAAGTGCCGGCAGCTGGGCTGCGCCTCCGGCGCCAGCCAGTGCCACACCCCGGGGGACATCATGCGGCTGTTCCAGAGCTCCACCTTCTGCCTCCAGCCGCCGGGGGACTCGTACACGCGGCGGTCCGCGTTCGACGCCATGGTCGCCGGGTGCGTGCCCGTCTTCTTCCACCCGGCGTCCGCGTATCTCCAGTACCGGTGGCACCTGCCGGGGGACCACGCCACGTACTCGGTGTTCATACCGGACGACGGCGTGCGCGCGGGGAACGTCAGCATCGAGGACACGCTGAGAAGGATACCCGCAACCGTGGTGCGGAGGATGCAGGAGGAGGTCCTCAGGCTCGTGCCGAGGCTCGTGTACGCTGACCCGAGGTACTCGCTCGACACAGTCAAGGACGCATTCGACGTCGCCGTCGAAGGTGTCCTAGAGAAGGTGGCGGAGTCGATGCGCAAAGTCCAAACTGGTCATCCCCGGTCGAGCTGGCTAGACAAGATTTGGTCCGAGTAATATATACACTAGGTTGGTAAAATGATGAAGTTTCTTTTCTTTCTAATTCTGATGAGAATGGTTGGTCTAATGAAGGAGCAGCAGTACAATTTTGAGGCATTTGATTCGTAATTAAATTAAAAGCTTGCAAGGAAGGCCACGTACCACCAATTTCCTTATATTTCTTTTTTCCAAAAATGATCCATATCTAATATAAAAGTTCACTAGAAGTACATAAAAATAACATCAAGGTCGCTTGACCACCGAATGACCACTACCGTTGTCAGAACAAGCTGCTGATGTGCCGCTGTCGTCGCTCTTCTATCGGAGTCGAATCAGCTCGACTTTATCGATAACAGCCGGCAAGTCTTCATGCCCGTAAGGCAAGTAGCAACCCCCTCGCGCTTGTTGTGCACAAGTTGCCTATGGACACCGGCTGCTCTGTTTTTTTCCAAGAAGGTTGGTAAAATGATGAAGTTTCTTTTCTTTCTAATTCTGACGAGAATGGTTGGTAACGAAGGAGTAGTACAATTTTGAGTGATATTTGATCCGTAATAACAGGCTTGTAAGGAAGGCCACGTACTACCAAATTTCTTTTTCTTCTAAAAAAGATTCCAGATCCAATAAAAATTCACCAGAAGGACAAACCACCTCAAACATTAATAAAATCTACGTTAAGGTCTCTAAACCACCGAACGACCACTACCTATCGGAATCGACTCGATCTTGTCGATGACAACCAGAAAGTCTCCGTGCCCGTATGGCGAGTAGCAACCCCCACCCGCTTGCTGGGACACAAGATGTACACAAGGGGCTCGTTTGGTTACCTGCATCGTTTTTTGCCATTTTGCATACTTGTCCCAATTGGGCCTGGCTGAACATATACAAGCTAAAAACCAATATCTGCATGTTGATTGGTTGGCTGCATCGCCTCTAGCCTGAATGTGCTAAAACGAAAGGCCTGTTGTTTGTCTGCGGACTTGTTTGAGGGGAAACACAAGTCCGGTTGTTTGGTTACATCTAGGACAGTTGTGTGGTAACCTCCTACTTGATAATATGGTGAGCTTACAAAAGGCACACATGAACTAGTAACAACTAAACAAACATAAGTCTTAACCACACACAAACATAAGTCTTAACGATACATAACAAGTTTTAAACCAACATAGTATGATGAGTTCTAAACGAAACCGAAGTCTTAAAGGAAGAACAACGAAGGACTGGACCATAGGAGCTCAGGCGCCCACGACGAAGCCATTGTCGTGCTCCTTGCACTTGGTGATCACCTCCACGCCCTCGTTGTTGAAAACGATCATCTTCATGGTGTCGGGGGACAACAGTTTGAACGTCACATACCCGGTCATGATCTAGTGAACGGCGGCGAAGGTGGCCTGGCCCTGATCAAGGGTGACCCTGCCGTCGATCACCCTCGCCGTCACCCTCCATGCATAGCCGGTGTTTGTCTTCAGCTTGAACTCTGTATGGATGGCGGGGAAGTGCTTTGTGAAGTCCAGAGGTAATGGCAGACTCTCCAGCTTAGGAGCAAGGATAACCTTGCAGAAGTGGTTTGGTCCTGACTCCTAATGGAAGTGGCCATAGTTCCTCCGCTTGAGGCTTGGGTGATCCAGCACTTGCACTTCGTCCAATGGAGGCACAACCTCCTTGCCCTTCTCCAATGGTGGCACGCCATCCTTGCCCTTGTCCATCTGCATTATGAACAACACGCAGTTCAATGGTCAGCATTCATTCATATCGTCCGAGCTCTCCTATATTAACCCACCCAACTAACCTACCACCGCACTCAAACCCCCTGTATTTCACTACCTCTCCTCTTCCACCTCTTAGTTTCACTACCTCTCCTCTTCCACCTCTCTTTTTCACCACCTCTCCCTCGCCATGAACTCCAACTCCAACCCCAACCCTTTCCCCTGGTGCATTGGATGGAGGGCCTTCTTCCTTGGGTGCTCGCTCAGTGACCGCAAGAAGTTCGAGCAAACCATGGAAGTGTGCTCGAACTTCAGCAGCTACGATGACATGCACAAGGAGGCCGATGATGTGCTCAAGAAGGCTACACCGGACGAGTTGAAGACATTGGTTCCGGACCCAGCCAAGGGCACGATGTCAGTGGACAACCTGCACTGGGCCATGAATCAGGCAAACTCCGGCGATGGTCGACATCGGGCAAGATGGGCCAAGTATAGTCAGTACACACTAGTAGAAAACGAGCCATTAGTCCCGATTCTAGAGGGCCTTTAGTTCCGGTTCTGGAACCGGGACTAAAGGTTGAGACTAAAGCCCAAACCTTTAATCTCTAATCACCCACTATAATCACTCCCCATCACTGCTCAATTATGAACCACTCATTCCAAATCGTCTAACTTCCCGGCTGGTCACCCGTCCTCTTACTACTCTAGCCCGAGCATGCTTAACTTTCGAGTTCTATTCCCCCTAGTTTCCAAGTCTGCACTTCTTGTTTTCCTGACAATACTAAGGTGTCAATCCTATTAACCCTTAGGAGTTGAACTTGAGCATTAAGCATCGTTTGAGTTTGAAACTATTATTCTAAAAAACAATAATTATTTAGTAACACTAATATTTCTTGAATAAGTAGTTTGACCATAGTTTGACCACTATTTGACCAGATTTGACCATAGTTTGACCAAAAGTCAAAAAAATTTAAAAAATATTTATTAACACTAATATTTCTCGAATAAGTAGTTTGACCAGATTTGACGAAAAGTCAAAAAAATTGAAATTTGAGCATAACTTTTTTTCTTTTCAGAATTTAAGGATTCTAAAATTTTGCAAACAGGCCTACGGCCATCAAAATCGGAAGCGGATTTTCATGCTGATTTTTTTGATATATTATGTGGGTTTTTTTGACATCATATGCAAAAGATATGGTCGTTTTACTTTTTCATAACACTTTTTAGCAAAACATGTCCAAATTTAAGTTTTTAAATTTTCCTAACTAGTATATGTAGTAACATAACTGCATCTCGAAGGATCTTAATTTTTGAAGTTTTTATCATTTTCTTCTTTTTTTACAAAACTGAAAAGGCGATACACGTGGGGGGGGGATAAAGTTTGAAACCTTAGTCCCGGTTTGAGACACGAACCGGGATCGGGACTAAATGTCCCATTTGAACCGGGACTAATACCTTCCCGACGCCTTAGCCGCTCGAACCGGGACTAATGCTCACATTAGTAGCATTAGTCCCGGTTCGTGATGCAACCGGGACTAATGTGTATATTGAGTTCAGACGAAAGCCCTGTTTTCTACTAGTGACAAGGCGCCTCAAGACCAGCGTGCTGCGGCGTACTGGAGTAGTACGTTCGGGTCGTCGGAGTCCGATAACGATGACGTGCAGATGGTGGCTAGGGCTCCGGCGCCAGGCGACCGTGCAGGACCCATCATTCTTGACGAAGACGATGAGGAAGAAAAGAAGCTGACTACGCCCCCCCCACGCTCGACGCGACACTAGGGTCGCCGCAGCTAGACAATCCAATTCCCGCCCTCAATGTAATCGAAAAATAACCTATGAGTCGTAGATGCAGAATTGATTGATGTGTTCTAATCGAATCCTTCCCCCCAGATGTGTCCAATCCCCCTAACTCTTCAATGGCGTGCTCTAATCGAATCTAGCCCGTGTTTAAAGCAGTGAATGTACAGAGAGGATGAGGTCTTACCGCCATGGTCGATGCGCTCCGATGGATGTCTGCAGTCGCTCCGGTGGTTGTTGCCGCCGTCTTCGATTGATTCACAGTAGAGCTCAGGTGGTTGTCGCCGTTGCCGCCGCCAGTGTGAGTGGGGAAGAGGGGAGAGAGCGGTGAGGAGGGGGAGGTGAGGTTAATTTATGACGATGCGTCTGGAAACAACGCGACGTCTCGGGACCGCACCCACGCGTGCAACCGCCCACGCCCACATGCCTAGGGTTGCATCGCTCGGGCCTGGCTGAGGAAAAACGGCCGATTTGAGCGTTCTTAGGGATGCAGGGCAAGAAGTGCTTTAATCTTCGTGCTATGCAGACCCAATAGTGAATGCGGGTAACCAAATGGGCCTTTTTCTCCCCGCGCGGTCTTGGTTGAGACTAATGCGACCAACCAAACACGTTCAAGATGTTGGTGGACACCGGCTGCTCTCTTGTTTTTGTCTTTTGAGAAGGGATGATCTCTGCTGTGTGTATGTGCCGCTGCTACGTGGACTAGGCTACAAAGCATAGGTACAGGTGTTAGAAAGTGTGCAAAACTACCCTGAAAAAAACAAGTGCAGAACTTATGGACGAACCACGGTCCACGTCAACCCCAACGGAAAAGCTCCGCCATTGCTGGTCCGTGGGAACTACGTCTCACTTATTGCGAGATCTCCCGTCCTCTCTAGCTGCGTTAGTGGGCTGGCCTAGTGAAGTTTTATGAAGGTTTCACGCGTTTTTAACACTTTTTCTGTATTTTTCTTTACGATTTTCATCGGATCTCTTTTGTTTTCATTATTCGGTTTGTTGTTTCCTATTTCTATTTTTTCTTCTTTTCAGTTTTCGACTACATGTAAAAAGAATCATACATGTTATGCATACACATGTTTATATATTTTACATTGTTTAGACTTCCCTAAATGTCTCGAACAAATTTTGGAAACACGTGAACAGTTTAAATATCATCAACATTGTTTTTGAATGGTATGAATTTTTGTAATTACAGACAAAGGATTTTGAAAATGCATGAACAGCTTTTTAAAATGTCATGAATATTTTTTGTGTGGTACAAAATAATTTTTATAAATTAATATGAGGAACCCTCTTTTCAATGCTACATGCATTTTTTAAATTGATTGAACAGTCTTTACACTGCATGAACATTTTTTGAATGCGTGATGTATGTTTTAGAATAATTAAATTAATTAATTTAATATATATATATATATGTTTAAATTATTTCGAAAATATAAACAAAATAAAAATATGAACGAAATATAGCGATAAAACAAACCCACATGATCCTATTGGGCTGGCGAGATAAAGACACGCCCTGCAGGTCTTATAGGGTAGTATACCCAAACCACTATATCTGAAAAGGATTTTGCTTCCCCGTTTGGCCACTTGGATGAAAGTGACTTAGGGACCTATGTATGGGTGACACGTATATTTATTTGGGACGTGGCGGGGTAGGATCTGGTGTGTGGACATAACGTTTAGTTGCAAATTTTCTCAACTTCCTCTCCATCGGCGTGTACAATTATGGGTGTGTGTTGCAATTTTTCTTTACCCTATTTCTCACTAAGTTTCTTATTTGATATTTTTTTTTACTTTTTTACAGCCTAAATCAGGCCAATAAAAACCTGTCACGTTAATTCTAAATTTTAAATATACTACACCAAGTTCAGTTTCATTTACCTAGGTTTTTTGAGTTTTTTAAACAGTGTTAATCGGACCAATGGGCGATGACAACTTATTTACTGGGGATGTGGCTGTGTGGATTTGTTCGGGTGGCTCTAGCAGGTCCTCCACATGATTTGTGCCGAGTTTTCCATTGGTGTGCACGTGGGCTGGATCGGTGTGTTCACATTGGCCTGCATGCACGCCCTGGATTGATTCGTTGATTTGGTTACGTGATCTTTGGCGTTTTCATGTTCGATATGCATGCTGATCCTGCAGGGGTGCGTGTCATTCGGCAGGTTCGTCCACTCTTCTCGCAGATTCTGTTGTTCGACTGGGAGGATGCCACGTGAGTCATTGTTTGCAATTTGGCTTCGCCCCATGGCACATGCATAGTTGGTTCTTGATAGAGGCAAAGGTGTCTCGTCTTTCGATGAGATGGTGGCTATCGTTTTGGAGGAAGTCGACTTTGACGATCCGACTACGAACGCGCGAGGACGTCGCGCCTTAGCAATCGCTAAACCAACTCTGAGAGGTTATTGGCCACGCCGGAGCACGATCAACCTGACCACGAAGGTCTGTTTCCTGCAAGCAAACAAAGAACAAGCAAGAAACTAAGATTGCAATCTGGATATTGCGAATATAAGAGGAAAGCTTTATTGATCAAGGTGGGATTCTGTGACACCTTTGTCTGTTCGTTGAACACAAACGAAGTACGCGAAGTTGCGGCTATGGTGAATTTTAATCTAAACAAAACCCAAAGTCTAAACGACGCCCTAAGGGCTGTATATATGGAGGAAAAGGGGGGAATTTCGTGGCCCTTGGGGAAGGGGTCCGAAACCAACCCTATCTCTTGTTTCCCCACACATACGGACTCTAAAAACAGCCTATACTCAAGTATTTTGAAAATACATGGGCCTGGCCCAATAATAAGGTGACGGAGCACCTAGAATAGCCTCTGGACGAAAGTTATGAAGTGACATGTTGTATATTTCGTCCAAGGCTTCATGCACATATTATGGTGGCTTCAACGTCCCGAAATCATCACTTGTTAAAATACTATATCCCCAACAAACAATTCATCGTTGCACCAAGAGTATATATATGCTTAGCATCTAAGTCGAACGAGAGGTTTGATATAAGCATCTATCCTTGTTTTTAGATCATATAAGCAACTATCTGGTTCCAATTTGGCATGCAAGCTTTACTCCATTTCTGACGCGCATTGCATTATTGAGGGATGGCCTAGAGGCCCTGCGATAGTTTTTTTTGTGGCTAGGACAACGACCATGCGTTGAAAGGGGATATAAATATTTTGATATGTTACCTTGTAATTTAACTGCACATATTAATGCAATTGTATAAATAAATGTTTATTCAATCTTGCTCGTGATTTGTATTATATTTTGATGAAAAGTTTGATAAGTAAATTAAAACAAAATTGGTTCAGAAGACAAGTAATTAAGGTGATTTATTATCATACGAGGACGTTGGATGAAGGAGTGATGGAAAGAAAAGTGAAATATGAAAGCGTAAGTTTTTTTTGAACACGGTACAGACGCAAGCGCTCATACATACGCGCATACACTCACCCCTATGAACACACACGATATGAAGGCGCTCATACATACGCGCATACACTCACCCCTATGAACGCACACATGATGAAGTCAACGTTGGCATCTCGTCATCGACAGGTACGTCTCCTCCCACTAAAAGCCATCGCCGAAAATCCTAAAATAAATCTATAAATAATCACTAGTGGAGAATCGGTCATTAGTCCCGGTTCATCAATCGGGACTTAATAAATCGGGACTAAAGGCCCTAACCCTTTAGTCCCGGTTGGCCACGACCGGAACTAAAGGCCCACCACGTGACACGAGCACGCGCCGGGGGCTGCGGGTCCTTTAGTCCCAGTTGGTGACACCAATCGGGACTAAAAGGTTTAGGGGTTTACTTTTTCTTTCAATTTTGTGTTTTTCATTTAATTTTTTTCATTTCAAACATATTTTATGCTACTACATACTGTACATGTTATGCATATATAAATAGAATTTCTCGTAGAACCAATCATATATCATAGAATTTCTCGTACGACCATGCATACATATATATACAATTTCTCCTACAATTTGCAGATCATTACATGCAAGCATTAGGTGAAATGGTATTCTCCTTTGGGGTCTATGACCTGGTCAAGCAAATTTCCTGCCATTTCCTCTTGAAGTGTTCGTATGCGGTCCGTTGGTAGGAGTTTATCCCGCATCTCTTGCATCTTTATTAAAGAAGGAGATCAATATGAATATATTAGTTGTGTGTATATATATTAGATCATGATAAAAATAATTATGAATTGTGTTTACGTACCAAAAGATTTCTTCCATCTTTGCTCATTTCGGTCATAAAGCAAATGTTCTTGCAAGCGTAGTATGCACATAAATTATTCCCCGACGCCTGCCTCATGCACTTTACAAAAATAGAGTTCAATTAGATAATAAATAATCAAGCATGATAATGGTATTGAAACTAGAATTAAAGAGATGCGCGGATCGTAGCTAGTACTATTAATTACCCTGGGTCGCACCCATTTCAGCGCTGGTTTCCCTGGGCCGATAACCTCTTTGATGAACTTTTGCCAAACCCTGTCCGGCAAAGAAAATGAATAAATGAGTTATTAATTAGTTGATATCAGGAAATGAACTAAAGATGCCGACATAGTGCGATAATGATTGAAATTACATGTCGAGCATCATCTTCACGTTTAAGTATTCTTTAGGTTCTTTAAGTAGCGAGTCCAGTACTTGAACTTTTCCCTCGTCAACTTCAATGATTAGCAGGATCCAGTGAAAACTGCATGCGCACACGTTTGTATAAGCAGGCATGTGCATAACTCATCAATTACACTTATTAACATCTAGTAAGCAAAATATAATTTGTAGTACAAGGCAGCAACACTCACCTGAAGTTATAAGGAAGTAGTATTTCTGGTTGGGTATTTAGTTGCTTCAAAAACTCTAGCAAGCTTCTCTCTGTGTCTTTTGCGCTGATTTTCCACACACCTTCATTAACGGTATTTGGGTCAATGAACCCAATGCCATAGACTCTATCTCTTTTCATTTCATAAATCTTCATTTTGCATAATACCATAGAAAAGAATATAGCAAGGATAATTACAGGCAATGAACGAGCACAACTAGAGACTTAAATTATAGAAAGAAATCACTTACAGACAATAGAAATTGACAAGAGATTTGCCGAGTGCGTCTTGATTGAATAACTGAAATATTTCTAGAAACTCAACCCACGAATCTTTTTCATGGAAGTAATGCTCTGCCTTGACTTTCACCATGAGGCTGTCGCCCGTTCTTTATTTCTCTCAGGTACCAGTCATGCAATCTACGCATTTTTGTTGATAGAAGCAGGACCTCCTCAGGCCTGACCAGAGGTTGGCCGGGGACATATTTCCATGCTACTACCTCCTCTTGAATCTTGGCGAGATCCTTGATGCCTAGGAGTTGTTCAACAGTGACACCGATCTCTCTAGCCATCTCTCTATGAGCGTCGGTTATTACTGGCTGATCGGCGGTACTCACAATGAGCAGGGGGATCGACTGCACTGCATGTTCTCCTAGTTGGGGAACAATTTTCCTGCATTAATTACTACCTGTTGTACTACTCGACTCCTTGTCTTTTTGTGCATGATATGACTTCTCAATACAGCGCTCGTAGTCTGATTGCTTTTTCTCCACAACCGGTTTAGCAAGATCCAGAAAGTGTTGTATGACTTTGTCAGGTACTTTCTCCTTTGGCACCGGGGCGGTTCCGGTGCAAAATGGGTCTTCACTTGGGGAGCCACTTTGGCGTTGTTTTGCTCGATGGTCATGTTGTAAGGCAACTTATTTTTGGTAGGAGGAGAGGCGTTCTTCATTGGTGATCTCTTTCGCTTTGCAGAAGGCTGACGCGCCCGAGATCGATATGGAGGACTCACGCTGATAGGCTCCGTCTCGGGGTAGGGTGGAGTCGGCTGACGTGGTGGAGGACTAGCACTGCGCTCCGTCTCGGGGTGGATTAGAGTCGGCTGACGCAGCAGATTTGGAGGAGGAGTCGGCTGACGCGACGGACTTGGAGGAGGAGTCGGTGGCCTTGGAAAGACAATGCAATCATTTCTCCATAGAATGATAACATGTATGGTGTCTCCTAGTGTGTGCTCCTCTTGACCTCCAGGAATGTCAAGATCTAGTGTGTCATATCTTGACATCACTTCATCCACCCCCGACACGAGCATAGCTAGCTGGAATCATATTGCCATGGATGGTTGCTTCACGGAGATTTGGTAAAGCATAGCCAATCACCACCTTCATAGATATCTTCTTCAGTTTCATGTGTTACTCACAAGGTGTCATATCTTCGTTATCATCCACGGGGTATCTAGCCAGCAGTGCATCATTGACCGGGACCCCCGTGGAACCCATGCTGCTTTTCGGCCTAGATGGGACGGTGCTATCCAATGCTGGATCTGCTTACTGCTGTCGCTGCCTTTCCTGGCTAAGTTTGTCGATCTGCTCCTGCCGTCGTATGAAATCACGTTCCAACTCCGCGTGCTTTGATTCTACCTGTTGAAGACAACGTGCTTCCTGCTTCCTCTAATCCTCCTCCAGCTTCTTCTGCTCCTCCTCCCGCTTCTTCTTTCTTGCACGACTTCTGTAAGTGGGGTTCCACGACGCAAACCCCTCAACCCACGAAACAACGCCTTTTCCTCGTGTTTGTCCAAGGTGTTCATGATTCTTCAGGGTGCGCGTAAGCTCGCTGTTCTCTCTCTCGGGCTTGAACGCCCCCGTTTGAGCCTCTTCTATTGCAACAAGTAAAGCGCCAGAGGCTTCTTTAAGACTTGCCTGCTCCATAATCTCCCCTTTCTTTGGATCCAACTTTCCCCCATGCTCATAAAACCAAGTCCTGCACCTGGCGGGCCAACCCAATATTTTTGGAGTAACTCCAACATCAATCATATGTTCCTTAGATGCATCCCACTTAGGCCGACCGGTCTGGTAGCCACCTGGCCCTAGAACATGGTGAAACTTTTTTTCACAACATTAATCTTGTTTTTCCTCGACCGTTCCTTAGATGGTTTTGATTTCTTGAACTTCACAAAAGAGTCCCAGTGATCTCTTGCCTTCTCCAGTGGTCCAGTGAATTCTGGAGTTTGCTTTCCTGCTTTTTAGTAGCCGGCCCATATTCCTTTCTTGTGGTTGCAGAATTGTGAGGCCCATATTCCCGTTCTTGACTTTCTGTCGTTCTGCATTTGTCAAATGCTCTGGTAGGGTGACATGTGACATGAGCAATTCCCAAAGAGATCTTTCAGAGACAAAACTAACTCCTCGATCTCCCTTTGGCTTATTCCATTCTTGAACGGAGATCGGGATTTGGTCCCTGACAATAACTGCGCACTGATGCTTAAATTTGTCCACATTCTTTTTAGGAGCAAGCGGTTCGCCACATGGTTTGATCGCATCGATGTTGTACTTTATGCTAGCTTGCAGCCTTTTGGTCGGGCCTTGTATTGCCCTGCTTGTAGACTATTAGAGGAAGGACACACACACACAAATCAATTAATACATGTAATGATCACCAAAGGCCTTATATATACCTTGCCGGTCTTTGTTAATCGAAGAACGTTTCCTTTGCCATCATTGTTTGTGTGGCCTTCATCTGTTGGTTCTTCCTCTAATATTCCCTCACCGGAATTGTTCAGATATTGTGAGTCGTCATCTTCAGGTTCATTCTCTAGGCTCAGGGAGCGTATGATGTCGAACATGATCTCGTCTCCGTCTCTACCGCTATTGTCCATAGCTTAACTAATCCATAAGAAAGATAAAACAATTTAGTATTCAAATTAGAATGCATTCAATAAGCAAAAACTGAATCATACTAGATAATATGCATCTCGAATAATATCACTAATACATATTGAATATTATCGAATATAATCTCGAATACATCTCGCGTATTATCATTAATACATCTCAAATATTATTAGATAACATCACTAGCTAATACAGATCGAATATTATCGAATAATCTAGTTCACTTGCGGTTCCTGAGGCGCGAGCGGTGGACACCCAAAGAGAAGGAACCATCACAGGATCATAGCTCGGGTGAGATCCCTGAAGAACCTGCCAGGTATTGGAGAACCTGACGTCCAACGCAACCATGTAACAACAAATGTGCTCATCCTCCTCCCTGACACGACGACGTACTGATACATCCATTTTGCATCATGCTTTTATATCAATATTTATTGCATTATGGGATGTTATTACACATTATGTCACAATACTTATGGCTATTCTCTCTTATTTTACAAGGTTTATCATGAAGAGGAGAATGCCGGTAGCTGGGATTCTAGATGGAAAAGGAGCAAATATTGGAAACCTATTTTGCACAGCTCCAAAAATCCTGAAACTCCACGGAAGTCACTTTTGGAATTATTAAGAATTATTGAGCGAAGAAAATACCAGAGGGGGCCCACACCCTAGCCAGGAGGGTGGGGGCGTGCCCCCCTACTGGGCGCGCCCCTGTCTCCTGGGCCCCCTGTCTTCTGCTATATGAAGGCTTTTACCCTGGAAAAAATCATAAGCAAGCTTACGGGATGAATCTCCGCCGCCACGAGGCGGAACCTTGGCGAAACCAATCTTGGGCTCCGGCGGAGTTGTTCTGCTGGGAAACTTCCCTCTGGGAGGGGGAAATCATCACCATCGTCATCACCAACGATCCTCTCATCGGGAGGGGGCCAATCTCCATCAGCATCTTCACCAGCACCATCTCCTCTCAAAACCCTAGTTCATCTCTTGTATCCAATCTTGTTTCAAAACTACAAATTGGTACCCGTGGGTTGCTAGTAGTGTTGATTACTCTTTTGTAGTTGATGCTAATTGGTTTACTTGGTGGAAGATCATATGTTCAGATCCTTAATGCATATTAATACTCCTCTGATCATGAACATGAATATGCTTTGTGATTAGTTACGTTTGTTCCTGAGGACATGGGTGAAGTCTTGCTATTAGTAGTCATGTGAATTTAGTATTCGTTCAATATTTTGATGAGATGTATGTTGTCTCTCCTCTAGTGGTGTTATGTGAACGTCGACTACATGACACTTCACCATTATTTGGGCCTAGAGGAAGGCATTGGGAAGTAATAAGTAGTTGATGGGTTGCTAAAGTGACAGAAGCTTAAACCCTAGTTTATGCGTTGCTTCATAAGGGGCTGATTTGGATCCATCAGTTTCATGCTATGGTTAGGTTTACCTTAATACTTCTTTTGTAATTGCGGATGCTTGCAATAGGGGTTAATCATAAGTGGGATTCTTGTTCAAGACACGGCAGTACCCAAGAACCAGTCCACCCACATATCAAATTATCAAAGTACCGAACGCGAATCATATGAGCGTGATGAAAACTAGCTTGACGATAATTCCCATGTGTCCTCGGGAGCGCTTTTCGTATTATAAGAAATTGTCCAGGCTTGTCCTTTGCTACAAAAAGGATTGGGCCACCTTGCTGCACCTTATTTACTTTCATTGCTTGTTACCCGTTACAAATTATCTTACCACAAAACTATCTGTTACCTACAATTTCAGTGCTTGCAGAGAATACCTTACTGAAAACCGCTTCTCATTTCCTTCTACTCCTCGTTGGGTTCGACACTCTTACTTATCGAAAGGAATACGATAGATCCCCTATACTTGTGGGTTATCAAGACTCTTTTCTTGCGCCGTTGTCGGGGAGTGAAGCGCCTTTGGTGAGTGGAACTTGGTAAGGAAAGATTTATATAGTGTGCTAAAATTTTCTGTCACTTGTTACTATGAAAACTAATCCTTTGAGGGGCTTGTTCGGGGTATCTTTGCCCCGACCAGTAGAGCAAAGAGTTGCTCCTCAAACTACTGAACCTACTGAAAGTGTTTACTTTGATATTCCTTTGGGTATGATAGAGAAACTGCTAGCTAATCCCTTTGCAGGAGATGGAACATTGCATCCTGATTTATACCTTATCTTTGTGGATGAAGTTTGTGGATCATTTAAGCTTGCAGGTATACCCGATGATGTTGTTAAGAGGAAGGTCTTCCCTTTATCTTCGAAGGGAGACGCATTGACATGGTATAGGCTATGTGATGATACGGGATCTTGGAACAATAAACGATTGAAGTTGGAATTTCACCAGAAGTTCTATCCTATGCATCTTGTTCATCATGATTGTAATTACATATATAATTTCTAGCCCCGCGAAGGAGAAAGCATCGCTCAAGCTTGGGGGAGGCTTAAGTCAATGTTATATTCATGCCCCAATCATGAGCTCTCAAGAGATATGATTATTCAAAAAATTTATGCTCGGCTTTCTCTCAATGATCGCACCATGCTCGATACTTCCTGTGCTGGTTCTTATATGCTGAAGACTACTAAATTCAAGTAGGATTTATTGGAAAGAATTAAACGCAACTCTGAAGATTGGGGTTCCGACAATGGTAAGGAGTCAGGTATGACACCTAGGTTTGATTGTGTTAAATCTTTTATGAATACCGATGCTTTTCGTGGATTTAGCGCTAAATATGGACTTGACTCTGAGATAGTAGCTTCTTTCTATGAATCTTTTGCTACTCACATTGTTCTCCCTAAGGAAAAGTTGTTTAAATATAATCCTCCCACTAAAGTAAAGGTAGTTGCACCTATTACAATTGAAGAAAAGACTATCACTTATAATGATCCTATTGTTCCCACTACTTATGTTGAGAAACCACCTTTTCCTGTTAGGATAAAGGATCATGCTAAAGTTTCAACTGTTGTTCGTAAGAGTAATACTAGAACTTATACACCCCCTGAGAAAATCAAAGTTGAACCTAGTATTGCTATGGTTAAAGATCTCTTGGATGATAATATAGATGTGCATGTTATTTACTTTTGTGGTGAAACAGCTAATATTGCTAGACCCGATGCTAAGATACATAGACCTATTGTAGGCATGCCTGTTATTTCTGTTAAGATAGGAGATCATTGTTATCGTGGCTTATGTGATATGGGAGCTAGTGCTAGTGTAATACCCTTTTCCTTATATAAAGAAATTATGCATGATATTATACCTGCTAAGTTAGAAGGTATTGATGTTACTATTAAGCTTGCCAATAGGGATACCATTAAACCAGCTGGGATTGTTAGAGATGTTGAAGTCTTGTGTGGGGGAAGTTAAATATCCTGCTGATTTTCTTGTTCTTGGTTCCCCACAAGATGATTTTTGTCCCATTATATTTGGTAGACCCTTCTTGAATATTGTTAATGCTAGGATTGATTGTGAAAAGGATATTGTTACAATTGGTTTAGGGGATATGTCTCATGATTTTAATTTTGCTAAGTTTCGTAGACAACCCCGTGATAAAGAATCACCTAGTAAGGATGTGATTATTGCTCTTGCTTCTATTGTCGTGCCTCCTACTGATCTGTTAGAACAATATTTGCTAGACCATGAAAATGATATGTTTATGAATGAAAGAAGGGAAATAGATGAAGTATTCCTTCAACAGGGTCCTATTCTGAAACACAACTTACCTGTTGAAATCCTAGGGGATCCCCCTCCACCCAAGGGTGATCCCATGTTTGAGCTCAAACCTTTACCTGATAATCTTAAATATGCTTATCTTGATGAAATGAAGATATATCCTGTTATTATTAGTGCCAACCTTTCAGAGCAAGAAGAGGAAAGATTATTGAAAACTCTAAAGAAGCACTGTGTTGCTACTGGATATACTCTGGATGATCTTAAGGGCATTAGTCCCACTCTATGCCAACACAAAATTAAATTGGAGAAAGATGCCAAACCAGTTAGAGACCCTCAACAACGGTTAAATCCTAAGATGAAAGAAGTAATAAGAAAGGAGACACTAAAGCTCCTTGAGGCGGGCATAATTTATCCCGTTGCTGATAGTGATTGGGTAAGTCCTGTCCATTACATTCCTACAAAGGGAGGTATTACTATCATTCCTAATGATAAAGATGAATTGATCCCGCAAAGAATTATTACAGGTTATAGGATGGTAATTGATTTCCGTAAATTAAATAAAGCTACTAAGAAAGATCATTACCCTTTACCTTTTATTGATCAAAAGCTAGAAAGACTATCCAAACATACATATTTCTGCTTTCCAGAAGATTATCCTGGTTTCTCTCAAATACCTGTGTCAGCGGAGGATCAATCAAAAACTACTTTTACTTGCCCTTTCGGTACTTTTTCTTATAGACGTATGCCTTTTGGTTTATGTAATGCACCTGCTACCTTTCAAAGATGCATGATGGCTATATTCTCTGACTTTTGTGAAAAGATTTGTGAGGTATTCATGGATGATTTCTCCGTTTATGGATCCTCTTTTGATGATTGCTTGAGCAACCTTGATCGAGTTTTGCAGAGATGTGAAGACACTAGTCTCATCTTGAATTGGGAAAAGTGCCACTTTATGGTTAATGAAGGCATTGTCTTGGGGCATAAGATTTCTGAGAGAGGTATTGAGGTGGATAGAGCTAAAGTTGATGCTATTGAAAAGATGCCATGTGCCAAGGACCTAAAATGTATAAGAAGTTTCCTTGGTCATGCCGGTTTTTATAGGAGGTTCATTAAGGACTTTTCTAAAATCTCTAGGCCTCTGACTAAATTATTGCAAAAAAATATTCCTTTTGTCTTTGATGATGATTGTGTAGAAGCATTTGAAATACATAAGAAAGCTTTGATCACTGCACCTATTGTTCAGCCACCTGACTGGAATTTACCTTTTGAAATTATGTGTGATGCTAGCGATTATGCTGTAGGTGCTGTTCTAGGGCAAAGAATTGATAATAAATTAAATGTTATCCAGTATGCTAGTATAACTCTTGACGCTGCCCAAAGAAATTATGCTACTACTGAAAAAGAATTCTTAGCAGTTGTGTTTGCTTGTGATAAGTTCAGACCTTACATTGTTGATTCTAAAGTTACTATTCACACTGATCATGCTGCTATTAAATATCTTATGGAGAAGAAAGATGCTAAGCCTAGACTCATTAGATGGGTTCTCTTGCTTCAAGAATTTGATTTGCATATTATTGATAGAAATGGAGCTGAGAACCCCGTTGCAGACAACTTGTCTAGGTTGGAGAATGTTCTTGATGACCCACTACCTATTGATGATAGCTTTCCTGATGAACAATTAGCGATTGTTAAGGCTTCTCGTACTGCTCCATGGTATGTTGATTATGCTAATTACATTGTTGCTAAATTTATACCACCTAGTTTCACATACCAGCAAAAGAAAAAGTTCTTTTTATGATTTAAGACATTACTTCTAGGATGACCCACACCTTTACAAAGAAGGAGTAGATGGTGTTATTAGACGTTGCGTACCTGAGCATGAACAGGAACAGATCCTACGCAAGTGCCACTTCGAACCATATGGAGGACACCACGCTGGAGATAGAATTGCACATAAGGTATTGCAATCCGGTTTTTATTGGCCTACTCTCTTCAAAGATGCCCGTAAGTTTGTCTTGTCTTGTGATGAATGTCAAAGAATTGGTAATATTAGTAGACGTCAAGAAATGCCTATGAATTATTCTCTTATTATTGAACCATTTGATGTTTGGGGCTTTGATTATATGGGACCTTTTCCTGCCTCTAATGGTTACACACATATTTTAGTTGCTGTTGATTACGTTACTAAGTGGGTAGAAGATATTCCAACTAGTAGTGCTGATCATAAAACCTCTATTAAGATGCTTAAAGAAGTTATTTTTCTGAGGCTTGGAGTCCCTAGATATCTTATGACTGATGCTGGTTCACATTTTATTCACGGTGCTTTCCGTAAGATGCTTGCTAAGTATGATGTTAATCATAGAATTGCATGTCCTTATCACCCACAGTCTAGTGGTCAAGTAGAGTTGAGCAATAGAGAGATCAAATTAATTTTGCAAAAGACTGTGAATAGATCTAAAAAGAATTGGTCCAAGAAACTTGATGATGCATTATGGGCCTATAGAACTACATACAAAAATCCTATGGGTATGTCTCCGTATAAGATGGTTTATGGAAAAGCATGTCACTTACCTCTCGAACTTGAACATAAGTCATATTAGGCTATTAAAGAGCTCAACTATGATTTCAAACTTGCCGATGAGAAGAGGTTATTTGATATTAGCTCGCTTGATGAGTGGAGAACCCAAGCATATGAGAATGCCAAGCTGTTCAAAGAAAAAGTTAAAAGATGGCATGACAAAAGAATACAAAAGCGTGAGTTTAACGTAGGTGATTATGTGTTGCTATTCAACTCTCGTTTAAGATTTCAGCAGGAAAACTTCTCTCTAAGTGGGAAGGTCCTTACGTTATCGAGGAGGTCTATCATTTCAGTGCCATAAAAATCAACAACTTCGAAGGCACAAATCCGAAGGTGGTGAACGATCAAAGAACCAACCATTATATCTCAGGTAATCCTATCAATGTTGAAACTAATATTATTGAGACCGTAACCCCAGAGGAATATATAAGGGACACTTTCCAAAACGTTTCAGACTCCGAAAGGGAATAGGTATGTGGCACGGTAAGTAAACCGATTCCAAAACAATTCTAATGGCAATTTTCTCTGTTTTGGAATATTTAAGAATTTTGGAAAGCAAGAACTAATCCAGGAAGGACACGAGGCCTCCACGAGGGTGAGGGCGCCCCCCCACTACTGGGCGCGCCCCATGTCTCGTGGGCACCTCGTGGGCCTCCCGGACTCCATTTTCTTGCATGTTACTTCTCTTGGTTGGTAAAAAATCATTATATAATCTCCCAAAGGTTTTGATCACCGTATCACGCAAAAATATTTTGTTTTCGTTTCGAGCTGTTTCTGTTACAGATTTAGAGCAATATGTCTTCTCAAGAGTCAGTCGGGGAGAGTCGGGTGTCTCACCCGATGCCAGGTCCAGGAGCGAGCAGCGATGCTTATCACTTTGGACAATCAACGGAGGATGAGATGGAGGCCAACTTGAAAAGGATAGATGCCATGGAGGAAGATCAAGAAGTTACCTCTCGCTTCCAAGCAGGATTCATGATGGGGGAACTACAGAGCTCGGCTATTCCAAATTCGGTCATCCCTTCCAATGTTAAATTTCTTTCTTATGAAAATATGAAAAAGAGTGTCACTTGTTCTCCAGAAGCTATGCATCATCCTTGGGTAAAAGGAGCTTTAGCCGTCACGGGCAAGCTCCGCAAGGAAAATATGGACCTCAAACAACACGTCAATAAGCTCGAGGAGGAGAATCGTATCCCGAGGGGCATCATCGCGAAGAAGATCACAACACCAACTCTGAAGAAGGAGACATAATCACATGAGTATGGGCACTCCCCTTGGCAACTGCCAAGCTTGGGGGAGGTGCCCCGGTATCGTATCACCATCACACTCCTATCTTTACCGTTTTACTTAGTTCGATCCTTTTAGTAATATCTTGATCTAGTAGATTAAAGTTCTGGTATGAATTAGTTTTGAGTTTTGCTTTGTGATCTCTGATACGTCTCCAACGTCTCTACTTTTCCAAACACTTTTGCCCTTGTTTTGGACTCTAACTTGCATGATTTGAATGAAACTAACCCAGACTGACGCTGTTTTCAGCAGAACTGCCATGATGTTGTTTTATGTGTAGAAAAGAAAAGTTCTCGGAATGTCCTGAAAATCCACGGAGGCACTTTTTGGAATTAATAAGAATTTATAGGCGAAAGAAATACACCAAGGGGACCAGGGCCTGTCCACGAGACAGGGGGCGCCCCCCCCCCCTGTAGGGCGCGCCCCCTATCTCGTGGGCCCCCAGGACCTCCACCGACCTCAACTCCAACTCCATATATTCTGTCTCGCGGAGAAAAAAATCGGAGAGAAAGTTTCATCATGTTTTACGACACGGAGCCGCCGCCAAGCCCTAATCTCTCTCGGGAGGGCTGATCTGGAGTCCGTTCGGGGCTCCGGAGAGGGGGATTCGTCGCCGTCGTCATCATCAACCATCCTCCATCACCAATTTCATGATGCTCACCGCCATGCGTGAGTAATTCCATCATAGGTTTGCTGCACGGTGATGGGTTGGATGAGATTTACCATGTAATCAAGTTAGTTTTGTTAGGGTTTGATCCCTAGTATCCACTATGTTCTGAGATTGATGTTGCTATGACTTTGCTATGCTTAATGCTTGTCACTAGGGCCTGAGTGCCATGATTTCAGATCTGAACCTATTATGTTTTCATGAATATATGTGTGTTCTTGATCCTATCTTGCAAGTCTATAGTCACCTATTATGTGTTATGATCCGACAACCCTGAAGTGACAATAATCGGGATACTTCTCGGTGATGACCGTAGTTTGAGGAGTTCATGTATTCACTATGTGTTAATGCTTTGGTACGGTTCTCTATTAAAAGGAGGCCTTAATATCCCTTAGTTTCCGCTAGGACCCCGCTGCCATAGGAGGGTAGGACAAAAGATGTCATGCAAGTTCTTTTCCATAAGCACGTCTGACTATTTACGGAATACATGCCTACATTACATTGATGAACTGGAGCTAGTTCTGTGTCACCCTATGTTATAGCTATTACATGAGGAATCGCATCCGGCATAATTATCCATCACTGATCCCTTGCCTACGAGCTTTTCACATATTGTTCTTCGCTTACTTACTTTTCTGTTGCTACTGTTACAACTGCTACAAAAACCCACAAACATTTATCTTTACTTTTGCTACTGTTACCATTACTATCATACTACTTTGCTACTAAATACCTTCCTGCAGATACTAAGTTATCTAGGTGTGGTTGAATTGACAACTCAACTGCTAATACTCAAGAATATTCTTTGGCTCCCCTTGTGTCGAATCAATAAATTTGGGTTGAATACTTTACCCTCGAAAGCTGTTGCGATCCCCTACACTTGTGGCTTATCAAGACTAATTTCTGGCGCCGTTGCCGGGGAGCATAGCTCTATTCTCTGAGTCACTTGGGATTTATATCTATTGATCACTATGAAGAACATGAAAGACGCTAAAACCAAGATTTTGCCCTCAACTACGAGGGGAGGTAAGGAACTGCCATCTAGCTCTACACTAGATTATCCTTCCGTTATTAGTAGGCTTGCGACACCTAAACTTGCTACTGTTATGAATTCTGATATGTCGCATGTTATTGATGATGCCACTTCTGCTATGCATGATGAAACTACTTCTGTGCGTGATACTACTTTGCCATTAGGTGAATTTCTTGATGAACAACTTGCTAGAGTTAGGGGGAATGAAAATATTGAAGATGCTATTATTGATGATAGTGATGATGAAGGTTCTCCCAATGATTATGTATTGCCAGTTGTTCCTAAGGGTTATGTTATGAATGAAGAAGCTGCTAGGGAAATCTTTTCTTGCAATGATAGATATGATCTTAAGAAATTATTAGCTAAATGGAAGAAGCAGTCTCTTAATGCTAGAATGAAACCTAACCCTGCTTTTGCTACTTCACCTATCCGTGTCACTGATAAGGATTATGAATTCTCTGTTGATCCTGAGATTATTACTTTAGTTGAATCTGATCCTTTATTACTTTAGTTGAATCTGATCCTTTTTATGGCCTTGAATCTGAAATTGTTGTGGCACATCTTACCAAGTTGAATGATATAGCTACCCTGTTTACTCATGATGAGACGTCTCGCTATTTTTATATCCTTCAGATATTTCCGTTCTCATTAAAGGGTGATGCTAAAACTTGGTATAATTCTCTTGCTCCTGGTTGTGTGCGTAGTCCCCAGGATATGATTTATTACTTCTCTGCTAAATATTTCCTTGCTCATAAGAAACAAGCTGCCTTGCAGGAAATATATAATTTTGTGCAAATCAAAGAAGATAGTCTCCCACAAGCTTGGGGGAGGCTCCTCCGATTACTTAATGCTTTGCCTGATCATCCTCTTAAGAAAAATGAAATACTTGGTATCTTTTATAATGGACTAACCGATGCTTCCAAGGACTACTTGGATAGTTGTGCTGGTTGTGTTTTCAGGGAAAGAATAGTCGAGGAAGCTGAATTACTATTGAATAATATGTTGACTAATGAAAATAATTGGACTCTTCTTGAGCCAATTCCTGAACCAATTGAGCCTATTCCTAAACCCACTCCGAAGAAGAGAGGTGTTTTATTTCTCAGTCCTGAAGATATGCAAGAGGCAAAGAAATCAATGAAAGAAAAAGGTATTAAAGCTGAAGATGTTAAGAATTTACCTCCTATTGAAGAAATACATGGTGTTAATATACCACCTGTTGAAGAACCATATTGTCTTGATAACCCGACATAGGTAGTAAAGGTAAATTCTCTCTATAGATATGATAAAGATGAAATCCCATCTACTAAATTTCATAGCCCTTGCTTAGATGAATTTGATGATTTCATGAATAGACAAGCAAATTTGAATGATTATGTTGGTAGATAATTGAAGAATAATACTCATACGATAGTACGCTTGAATGATTATGTAGCTAGAGTTAAAAGTGAACTTAAACTCACTAGTAAACATGCTTCCATGGTTGCTACTCAAAGCCGAACAAGTACTTAAGGCGCAGAATGAATTGCTTGCTGAATTAAATAATAAAAATGACTTTTCTGTTAGAGTGGCTACTAGAACTGGTAGAATGACTCATGAACCTTTGTATCCTGAAGGCCACCCTAAAAGAATTGAACAAGATTCTCAGAATAATAATCTAGATGCTCCTAGTTCTTCTAAGAAGAAGAAAACGAAAAATAATAGGACTTCGCATGCTTCTAGTCAACCTAATGTAGAAACACCTAAGAATCCTAATAATAATTCTATCTTTGATGCTGAAACACAATCCGGAGATGAACATGAACCTGATGATAATGCTAATAATGATGTTCATGTAGATGCTCAACCTAGTAATAACAATGATATAGAAATTGAACCTGCTGTTGATCTTGATAACCCACAATCAAAGAATCAACGTTATGATAAGAGAGATTTTTTTCTAGGAAGCACGGTAAAGAAAGAGAACCATGGGTTCAGAAACCCATGCCCTTTCCTCCTAAACCATCCAAGTCAAAGGATGATGAGGACTTTGAGCGTTTTGCTGAAATGATTAGACCTATTTTCTTACGCATGCGCTTAACTAATATGCTTACAACAAACCCTTATGCTAAATATATGAAAGATATCATCACTAATAAGAGGAAAATACCTGAAACCGAGATTTCCACCATGCTTGCCAACTATACCTTTAAGGGTGGAATACCTAAGAAACTTGGTGATCCCAGAGTACCCACTATACCTTGCTCTATTAAAAGAAATTATGTTAAAACTAATTTATGTGATCTTGGGGCCGGTGTTAGTGTTATGCCTCTCTCTTTATATCGTAGACTTGAATTGAATAAGTTGACACCTACTGGAATATCTTTGCAAATGGCTGATAAATCAACTGCTATACCTGTCGGTATTTGTGAGGATGTGCGTGTTGTGGTTGCAAATGTCACTATCTTAACAGACTTCGTTATTCTTGATATTCCCAAGGACGATAGTATATCTATTATTCTTGGTAGGCCCTTTTTAAATACTGCAGGAGCTGTTATTGATTGCAACAAAGGCAATGTCACCTTTCATGTTAATGGTAATGAGCATACGCACTTTCCGAGGAAGCAAATCCAAGTTCATAGCATAAATACTATTGAGAAAGTTCCAACTATTATTTTTGGAGGTTTTGAATTTCCTCTCCCTACTATCAAGAAAAAGTATGATATTCTTATTGTTGGGGATTTTCATATTCCCGTTGAGGTAACTTAGTGTTATTCGAAATTTCTCCGGTTCCGTACTATTCAGAATGAGTTTGTTAACAAGACTTGATCAACCTTGTTAGTGGGTTCATTTTGATGATCACAAGATGGATGAAAGTACAAGGCACAACCTTCTATACCCACTTTATGGTTAATGAAGGCATTGTCTTGGGGCATAAGATTTCTGAGAGAGGTATTGAGGTGGATAGAGCTAAAGTTGATGCTATTGAAAAGATGCCATGTGCCAAGGACCTAAAATGTATAAGAAGTTTCCTTGGTCATGCCGGTTTTTATAGGAGGTTCATTAAGGACTTTTCTAAAATCTCTAGGCCTCTGACTAAATTATTGCAAAAAAATATTCCTTTTGTCTTTGATGATGATTGTGTAGAAGCATTTGAAATACATAAGAAAGCTTTGATCACTGCACCTATTGTTCAGCCACCTGACTGGAATTTACCTTTTGAAATTATGTGTGATGCTAGCGATTATGCTGTAGGTGCTGTTCTAGGGCAAAGAATTGATAATAAATTAAATGTTATCCAGTATGCTAGTATAACTCTTGACGCTGCCCAAAGAAATTATGCTACTACTGAAAAAGAATTCTTAGCAGTTGTGTTTGCTTGTGATAAGTTCAGACCTTACATTGTTGATTCTAAAGTTACTATTCACACTGATCATGCTGCTATTAAATATCTTATGGAGAAGAAAGATGCTAATCCTAGACTCATTAGATGGGTTCTCTTGCTTCAAGAATTTGATTTGCATATTATTGATAGAAATGGAGCTGAGAACCCCGTTGCAGACAACTTGTCTAGGTTGGAGAATGTTCTTGATGACCCACTACCTATTGATGATAGCTTTCCTGATGAACAATTAGCGATTGTTAAGGCTTCTCGTACTGCTCCATGGTATGTTGATTATGCTAATTACATTGTTGCTAAATTTATACCACCTAGTTTCACATACCAGCAAAAGAAAAAGTTCTTTTTATGATTTAAGACATTACTTCTAGGATGACCCACACCTTTACAAAGGAGTAGATGGTGTTATTAGACGTTGCGTACCTGAGCATGAACAGGAACAGATCCTACGCAAGTGCCACTTCGAACCATATGGAGGACACCACGCTGGAGATAGAATTGCACATAAGGTATTGCAATCCGGTTTTTATTGGCCTACTCTCTTCAAAGATGCCCGTAAGTTTGTCTTGTCTTGTGATGAATGTCAAAGAATTGGTAATATTAGTAGACGTCAAGAAATGCCTATGAATTATTCTCTTATTATTGAACCATTTGATGTTTGGGGCTTTGATTATATGGGACCTTTTCCTGCCTCTAATGGTTACACACATATTTTAGTTGCTGTTGATTACGTTACTAAGTGGGTAGAAGATATTCCAACTAGTAGTGCTGATCATAAAACCTCTATTAAGATGCTTAAAGAAGTTATTTTTCTGAGGCTTGGAGTCCCTAGATATCTTATGACTGATGCTGGTTCACATTTTATTCACGGTGCTTTCCGTAAGATGCTTGCTAAGTATGATGTTAATCATAGAATTGCATGTCCTTATCACCCACAGTCTAGTGGTCAAGTAGAGTTGAGCAATAGAGAGCTCAAATTAATTTTGCAAAAGACTGTGAATAGATCTAAAAAGAATTGGTCCAAGAAACTTGATGATGCATTATGGGCCTATAGAACTACATACAAAAATCCTATGGGTATGTCTCCGTATAAGATGGTTTATGGAAAAGCATGTCACTTACCTCTCGAACTTGAACATAAGTCATATTAGGCTATTAAAGAGCTCAACTATGATTTCAAACTTGCCGATGAGAAGAGGTTATTTGATATTAGCTCGCTTGATGAGTGGAGAACCCAAGCATATGAGAATGCCAAGCTGTTCAAAGAAAAAGTTAAAAGATGGCATGACAAAAGAATACAAAAGCGTGAGTTTAACGTAGGTGATTATGTGTTGCTATTCAACTCTTGTTTAAGATTTTAGCAGGAAAACTTCTCTCTAAGTGGGAAGGTCCTTACGTTATCGAGGAGGTCTATCATTTCAGTGCCATAAAAATCAACAACTTCGAAGGCACAAATCCGAAGGTGGTGAACGATCAAAGAACCAACCATTATATCTCAGGTAATCCTATCAATGTTGAAACTAATATTATTGAGACCGTAACCCCAGAGGAATATATAAGGGACACTTTCCAAAACGTTTCAGACTCCGAAAGGGAATAGGTATGTGGCACGGTAAGTAAACCGATTCCAAAACAATTCTAATGGCAATTTTCTCTGTTTTGGAATATTTAAGAATTTTGGAAAGCAAGAACTAATCCAGGAAGGACACGAGGCCTCCACGAGGGTGAGGGCGCCCCCCCCCCACTACTGGGCGTGCCCCATGTCTCGTGGGCACCTCGTGGGCCTCCCGGACTCCGTTTTCTTGCATGTTACTTCTCTTGGTTGGTAAAAAATCATTATATAATCTCCCAAAGGTTTTGATCACCGTATCACGCAAAAATATTTTGTTTTCGTTTCGAGCTGTTTCTGTTACAGATTTAGAGCAATATGTCTTCTCAAGAGTCAGTCGGGGAGAGTCGGGTGTCTCACCCGATGCCAGGTCCAGGAGCGAGCAGCGATGCTTATCACTTTGGACAATCAACGGAGGATGAGATGGAGGCCAACTTGAAAAGGATAGATGCCATGGAGGAAGATCAAGAAGTTACCTCTCGCTTCCAAGCAGGATTCATGATGGGGGAACTACAGAGCTCGGCTATTCCAAATTCGGTCATCCCTTCCAATGTTAAATTTCTTTCTTATGAAAATATGAAAAAGAGTGTCACTTGTTCTCCAGAAGCTATGCATCATCCTTGGGTAAAAGGAGCTTTAGCCGTCACGGGCAAGCTCCGCAAGGAAAATATGGACCTCAAACAACACGTCAATAAGCTCGAGGAGGAGAATCGTATCCCGAGGGGCATCATCGCGAAGAAGATCACAACACCAACTCTGAAGAAGGAGACATAATCACATGAGTATGGGCACTCCCCTTGGCAACTGCCAAGCTTGGGGGAGGTGCCCCGGTATCGTATCACCATCACACTCCTATCTTTACCGTTTTACTTAGTTCGATCCTTTTAGTAATATCTTGATCTAGTAGATTAAAGTTCTGGTATGAATTAGTTTTGAGTTTTGCTTTGTGATCTCTGATACGTCTCCAACGTCTCTACTTTTCCAAACACTTTTGCCCTTGTTTTGGACTCTAACTTGCATGATTTGAATGAAACTAACCCAGACTGACGTTGTTTTCAGCAGAACTGCCATGATGTTGTTTTATGTGTAGAAAAGAAAAGTTCTCGGAATGTCCTGAAAATCCACGGAGGCACTTTTTGGAATTAATAAGAATTTATAGGCGAAAGAAATACACCAAGGGGACCAGGGCCTGTCCACGAGACAGGGGGCGCCCCCCCCCCCTGTAGGGCGCGCCCCCTATCTCGTGGGCCCCCTGGACCTCCACCGACCTCAACTCCAACTCCATATATTCTGTCTCGCGGAGAAAAAAATCGGAGAGAAAGTTTCATCGTGTTTTACGACACGGAGCCGCCACCAAGCCCTAATCTCTCTCGGGAGGGCTGATCTGGAGTCCGTTCGGGGCTCCGGAGAGGGGGATTCGTCGCCGTCGTCATCATCAACCATCCTCCATCACCAATTTCATGATGCTCACCGCCATGCGTGAGTAATTCCATCATAGGTTTGCTGCACGGTGATGGGTTGGATGAGATTTACCATGTAATCAAGTTAGTTTTGTTAGGGTTTGATCCCTAGTATCCACTATGTTCTGAGATTGATGTTGCTATGACTTTGCTATGCTTAATGCTTGTCACTAGGGCCTGAGTGCCATGATTTCAGATCTGAACCTATTATGTTTTCATGAATATATGTGTGTTCTTGATCCTATCTTGCAAGTCTATAGTCACCTATTATGTGTTATGATCCGACAACCCTGAAGTGACAATAATCGGGATACTTCTCGGTGATGACCGTAGTTTGAGGAGTTCATGTATTCACTATGTGTTAATGCTTTGGTACGGTTCTCTATTAAAAGGAGGCCTTAATATCCCTTAGTTTCCGCTAGGACCCCGCTGCCATAGGAGGGTAGGACAAAAGATGTCATGCAAGTTCTTTTCCATAAGCACGTCTGACTATTTACGGAATACATGCCTACATTACATTGATGAACTGGAGCTAGTTCTGTGTCACCCTATGTTATAGCTATTACATGAGGAATCGCATCCGGCATAATTATCCATCACTGATCCCTTGCCTACGAGCTTTTCACATATTGTTCTTCGCTTACTTACTTTTCTGTTGCTACTGTTACAACTGCTACAAAAACCCACAAACATTTATCTTTACTTTTGCTACTGTTACCATTACTATCATACTACTTTGCTACTAAATACCTTCCTGCAGATACTAAGTTATCTAGGTGTGGTTGAATTGACAACTCAACTGCTAATACTCAAGAATATTCTTTGGCTCCCCTTGTGTCGAATCAATAAATTTGGGTTGAATACTTTACCCTCGAAAGCTGTTGCGATCCCCTACACTTGTGGCTTATCAAGACTAATTTCTGGCGCCGTTGCCGGGGAGCATAGCTCTATTCTCTGAGTCACTTGGGATTTATATCTATTGATCACTATGAAGAACATGAAAGACGCTAAAACCAAGATTTTGCCCTCAACTACGAGGGGAGGTAAGGAACTGCCATCTAGCTCTGCACTAGATTATCCTTCCGTTATTAGTAGGCTTGCGACACCTAAACTTGCTACTGTTATGAATTCTGATATGTCGCATGTTATTGATGATGCCACTTCTGCTATGCATGATGAAACTACTTCTGTGCGTGATACTACTTTGCCATTAGGTGAATTTCTTGATGAACAACTTGCTAGAGTTAGGGGGAATGAAAATATTGAAGATGCTATTATTGATGATAGTGATGATGAAGGTTCTCCCAATGATTATGTATTGCCAGTTGTTCCTAAGGGTTATGTTATGAATGAAGAAGCTGCTAGGGAAATCTTTTCTTGCAATGATAGATATGATCTTAAGAAATTATTAGCTAAATGGAAGAAGCAGTCTCTTAATGCTAGAATGAAACCTAACCCTGCTTTTGCTACTTCACCTATCCGTGTCACTGATAAGGATTATGAATTCTCTGTTGATCCTGAGATTATTACTTTAGTTGAATCTGATCCTTTATTACTTTAGTTGAATCTGATCCTTTTTATGGCCTTGAATCTGAAATTGTTGTGGCACATCTTACCAAGTTGAATGATATAGCTACCCTGTTTACTCATGATGAGACGTCTCGCTATTTTTATATCCTTCAGATATTTCCGTTCTCATTAAAGGGTGATGCTAAAACTTGGTATAATTCTCTTGCTCCTGGTTGTGTGCGTAGTCCCCAGGATATGATTTATTACTTCTCTGCTAAATATTTCCTTGCTCATAAGAAACAAGCTGCCTTGCGGGAAATATATAATTTTGTGCAAATCAAAGAAGATAGTCTCCCACAAGCTTGGGGGAGGCTCCTCCGATTACTTAATGCTTTGCCTGATCATGCTCTTAAGAAAAATGAAATACTTGGTATCTTTTATAATGGACTAACCGATGCTTCCAAGGACTACTTGGATAGTTGTGCTGGTTGTGTTTTCAGGGAAAGAATAGTCGAGGAAGCTGAATTACTATTGAATAATATGTTGACTAATGAAAATAATTGGACTCTTCTTGAGCCAATTCCTGAACCAATTGAGCCTATTCCTAAACCCACTCCGAAGAAGAGAGGTGTTTTATTTCTCAGTCCTGAAGATATGCAAGAGGCAAAGAAATCAATGAAAGAAAAAGGTATTAAAGCTGAAGATGTTAAGAATTTACCTCCTATTGAAGAAATACATGGTGTTAATATACCACCTGTTGAAGAACCATATTGTCTTGATAACCCGACATAGGTAGTAAAGGTAAATTCTCTCTATAGATATGATAAAGATGAAATCCCATCTACTAAATTTCATAGCCCTTGCTTAGATGAATTTGATGATTTCATGAATAGACAAGCAAATTTGAATGATTATGTTGGTAGATAATTGAAGAATAATACTCATACGATAGTACGCTTGAATGATTATGTAGCTAGAGTTAAAAGTGAACTTAAACTCACTAGTAAACATGCTTCCATGGTTGCTACTCAAAGCCGAACAAGTACTTAAGGCGCAGAATGAATTGCTTGCTGAATTAAATAATAAAAATGACTTTTCTATTAGAGTGGCTACTAGAACTGGTAGAATGACTCATGAACCTTTGTATCCTGAAGGCCACCCTAAAAGAATTGAACAAGATTCTCAGAATAATAATCTAGATGCTCCTAGTTCTTCTAAGAAGAAGAAAACGAAAAATAATAGGACTTCGCATGCTTCTAGTCAACCTAATGTAGAAACACCTAAGAATCCTAATAATAATTCTATCTTTGATGCTGAAACACAATCCGGAGATGAACATGAACCTGATGATAATGCTAATAATGATGTTCATGTAGATGCTCAACCTAGTAATAACAATGATATAGAAATTGAACCTGCTGTTGATCTTGATAACCCACAATCAAAGAATCAACGTTATGATAAGAGAGATTTTTTTCTAGGAAGCACAGTAAAGAAAGAGAACCATGGGTTCAGAAACCCATGCCCTTTCCTCCTAAACCATCCAAGTCAAAGGATGATGAGGACTTTGAGCGTTTTGCTGAAATGATTAGACCTATTTTCTTACGCATGCGCTTAACTAATATGCTTACAACAAACCCTTATGCTAAATATATGAAAGATATCATCACTAATAAGAGGAAAATACCTGAAACCGAGATTTCCACCATGCTTGCCAACTATACCTTTAAGGGTGGAATACCTAAGAAACTTGGTGATCCCAGAGTACCCACTATACCTTGCTCTATTAAAAGAAATTATGTTAAAACTGATTTATGTGATCTTGGGGCCGGTGTTAGTGTTATGCCTCTCTCTTTATATCGTAGACTTGAATTGAATAAGTTGACACCTACTGGAATATCTTTGCAAATGGCTGATAAATCAACTGCTATACCTGTCGGTATTTGTGAGGATGTGCGTGTTGTGGTTGCAAATGTCACTATCTTAACAGACTTCGTTATTCTTGATATTCCCAAGGACGATAGTATATCTATTATTCTTGGTAGGCCCTTTTTAAATACCGCAGGAGCTGTTATTGATTGCAACAAAGGCAATGTCACCTTTCATGTTAATGGTAATGAGCATACGCACTTTCCGAGGAAGCAAATCCAAGTTCATAGCATAAATACTATTGAGAAAGTTCCAACTATTATTTTTGGAGGTTTTGAATTTCCTCTCCCTACTATCAAGAAAAAGTATGATATTCTTATTGTTGGGGATTTTCATATTCCCATTGAGGTAACTTAGTGTTATTCGAAATTTCTCCGGTTCCGTACTATTCAGAATGAGTTTGTTAACAAGACTTGATCAACCTTGTTAGTGGGTTCATTTTGATGATCACAAGATGGATGAAAGTACAAGGCACAACCTTCTATACCCACTTTTTACTTTCTGTTATTTAGATTAAATAAAGCAAAAATAGTATTATCCGTCTGTTTTCTGAATTATCTGTGCATTAAAAAATAGTCCGAAAATAAAAGTGCTGCAAATGCCCTGCAAATTTAGTATTATTTTTTCTGGAATATTTGAGGATTTTAGGCACTGAAATTACTGCAGGAGGGGCAAGCACCAGGCCACGAGAGAGGAGGGTGCGCCCCCTGTCTCATGGGCCCCTGGTGGCTCCCCTCCACTTATGCCAGCACCCACACACTTCATCTTCTACCCAAAAAAATCCCCATCCAGCTCAAGCCCGAGTTCTAGCTCGTTTTGCTGCGATTTTCGATCTCTTAGCTCAAAGCTCCATTCACAAAACTGCTTTGGTAGATTGTTGCTTGGTATGTGACTCCTCCATTGGTCCAATTAGTTTTTGTTCTAGTGCTTTATTCATTGCAAATCCTTGCTGCCTTAGTGACCCTATTCTTGAGCTTGCATGTTAAATTTTTGAGGTCCCAAGCAATTCCAATGCATGATATAGGCTCTAGGCACTTGTAGGAGTAGTTGCTATCAATCTTGTTTAGTTTTCTGCACTTTTATTTTGAAGTTACTAAAAATTTCAGAAATTTTCAAAAAAATAAGTATGCTTAGAAGAATGTACCAAGGTGGTTCCTCGGCAAAGAAAGGGCCTAGGATTGCTATACGTGAGCAAGATGTTGCATTGTTGAGGGACGCGAATGTACGAGCTTGTGAGTGGCCATCCGATGATTTTATGGTCAAAGCAGGCTTTAAGGAGGAATTTGACGCGTATGTGCGTAATGCTAAGCTGGAGGACTTCTTACAAGATAAGTGTCCTCAGTACTATCAATTGACTGATTCCTTTGTGCGGAGGTTTAAATATAACTATACGCGTAATTCTCCTAGTGTCCTATTTGATATTTATGATACATCTTACACCATGGACTTATAGGATTTTACAAATGCTTGCAAACACCCGCAGTGGGGTAATATTAACGATCCTCACAAATCTGAATTTAGAGATTTTCTTGCTAGTATTACTGTGGGAGAATCTAGGGACATAGCACAAGCTACCAGAGGGAGCATTCATTTTTCTGCTATACATTATTTTGCTCTCTTCATTGGTAGATGTATTAACGGTAAGGATGAAGCATGTCACATGTGTCTCCCTGATCTGTGCGTTCTCAAGAGTGCTGTGTTAGGTTATAAAGGTTATAACTTGGGGGCAATAGTTGCACGAAGGGTGCAGAATAATAGTAGAAAGGGAAATTTGTTTGGAGGAATTTATGAAACCCATGTGGCTAACTATCTTAATATAGCCCCATGAGAGGGGGATATGATTTTACCCCCTATTTTATTTGGACAAAGAAGCTATGTTTAATCATCATTTTCTTGAGAGGAATGAACAATTCCTCCATTATCGGCTAATCTATGACAGACGCAATGTCGTCCCTGTTACTCTTCCTGCTCCCTACCTTTTTGATTATCAGGCAAAAGGAAGATATGTTGTCACCAGGGAGGAAGCAGCTGAATATGAGAGGGGAGTGGAGGCAGCTCGCCAACATGCTGCAGCTCAGGAGGCGGTTGCCGCTTGTAGCGACCAGACCTCAAATAGTCTGATCTCTGTGCATCAGTGTCATCCCTGGATCAGTAATGCTAACACGCACAATACCTGAAGGATTTATAACAGAGTGGCAATCACACACTTATTACATCGAATAGCTCAAAAGAGAGCTTAAAATAATAAATATGGCTTAAGGCCATCTAATAACGATAACAGCGGAAGGTTTGGAAGATAAGTGAGTCCATCAACTCCAACAGCATCATTGAGTATAGGACCACGATCCTAAGGCATCTTACTCGTCGTCTGAAAAGTCGGCAACATGAACGTTGCAGCCCAAAATGGGTCAGCACATGGAATATGCTGGCAATGTAACACATAGAGAGTAATGAAAGAATAATGCTATACTACATGCATATATGGCTGGTGGAAAGCTCTATGGTTATAGTTTTGCATAAAGCCAGTTTTTCCCTACTGCAAAGGAATAAATTTTATTTAACTATCATGGTAGTTGTTAAACATTGAGAATGGTTGACAACATTCTCAATCCCAATTAAGCATCATCATTAAAATCCAACAATATTAATTAAAGTAACATGATGAGGTTCACATGATAATCCAAGTACTAGATACTCAAAACGTCCATAACCGGGACATAGCTAATCATGATTAGTTTATACACTCTGTAGAGGTTGCGCACTTTTCCCCATAAAACCCGATCTCCTCCGATGATTTTCTCGCACTGCATGGTGTTTAGAAACGGATGACCGAGACATAGTCTTTCAGAAGCGCTAGCACCTTATGATGGGTAGACCTGTACACCTACTTTCCCCTACATATGCTAGTATACCACTATAAGAGTTCGCACGACTTACTCAACTATGCTAGAGCCCATAATAGCATGTGGCTGCACACGAAAGTTTATAGCATGAATAATCTTATGATCCCTTTGAGCCTAGGTGGCGGTCCAAAAACAAACAGGCAATCCTGGAATACCCAAGTGCCTCAATCCACCCGGATGTGTATTAAAGTTGCCACCTTAAATAAACCATTAATTAACAATCTCACATCTACCATGGAAATTCACTCACCCAATCCACGTCTACTAGCATAGCATGGCATAATAAGCAAACGTAGAAGTAACTCCCAAGGGTTGATAATAAAACAGGTAATAGGTACTACCTCATCTACTTCCCAAAACCCACATATTAATCAGATCCTAATCATGCAATTGTTTAAGGATTGATCTAATGCATAAAAACTGGGTATGAAAGGGATATGATCAAAGTGTTACTTGCCTTGTTGATGATCCGTGAAACCTAGGGATTCGAAGTAGCAGGCGGCGCAATCCGGGTACTCTATCGCAAGCAAACAAACAAGTATACAATAAGTACTCATCTAATGCACAGGTAAAACCCAAATAAGAAATCTAACCAGAAAGTTCAACTTAAGAACTCCCGATTGCAAAAAGAATCAAATCGAACGAAACAACGAAAGTCAAACGGCGAAAGAAATAAGCTCGTTTACTAATCTGAACCTAAGTCAAATTTTACAGTAGCAAAAACTTGTTTGAGTAGATTAAATGGAAAGAGGGTTTCGAGACGAAACTCTAGGCGCTTGAATTGCCTGATTCCGATAAACGAGCGAAAAGTTAAACTAAAACGAAAATCGGATCAGAAATCGCGATCAGAAAAATCGCGGAATAAATCCGAGAAAAAGAAAAACGATGAACAGATTGACGAATGAACGTTCGTTATCTAGATCTAAACGATGAACGCATTCGGTAAAACGAACGAACGAGCGAACGCTCGCTAATTAACCTAAACTGAAAAAAAATCGATCTAATAGAAAAACAGATCTAAAAAAACCGACGAAAAACCGACAGAAAAACCGAATGGTTTTTTCTTAAAAAAACGGCGGCGGTGGCAGGGTCAACCTCGGCGGCAGGTCCGGCAGCGGCGGCTCTAGCGACGGCAGCGTGTGGCGGCGGCGGTGGCAGGCGGTGGCGGCGGCGCGCTAGGGTTAGGGTTTGGGGGCGCGGGCGCGGGTGGCGGCTGGGGCGGCGGCTTGGGCTGGGGTCGGCCCATGGTGGCGCTATTTAAAGACCCTTGGCCAGGCGGAGTCCTGGCCGGTTACGGCCCAAGGTCGGTTCGGACTTTTTTTTAAATAGTATTTGCACAGAAAACCAAACGAAAGAAATACTAAACGGACTCCAAAAATCCCGAAATAAATTTTCCCCGACTTATAAAATCAAGCCGGACAAGATGAACATTTATTTGGGTCCTAAATGCAATTTTGAAAAACGCACATTTTTCCTAAATTCAAATAAAATAGCAATAACATCCAAAATAAAATCTTATTTGATTTTTGTTGAAATCCTCAATATTTCTTTATTTTGGGAAAGTCATTTTATTCCCTCTCTCATATTTTTATAATTGAAATAATTGAAGATAAAATAAATAAAACCAAATGATCCTATTTCAAAATTTTGAGAAAACTCAAATATGAAATTTACGAAATCCCCAACTCTCTCCGTGGGTTCTTGAGTTGCATAGAATTTCTAGGATCAAGCCAAAATGCAATAAAAATATGATATGTAATGATGATCTATGTATAACATTCCAAATTGAAAATTTGGGATGTTACAAACCTACCCCCTTAAGATGAATCTCGCCCTCGAGATTCGTGTTGGCTTGAAAATAGGTGTGGGTGGTCCTTCAACAGATCTTCCTCTCTCTCCCAGGTGGCTTCATCCTAGGTGTGGTGGCTCCACTGATAACCTTGCTGCGGGTGACTCGGCTGGCATAATCAAGAACCTTAACTGGTTTCTCCTCATAGGTCAAATCATTGTCCAACTGAATCGCCTCTACTGGTATTGTATCTCTCGGCGGTATATCATCCATCTCTGCGTGGCACTTCTTCAACTGGGACACGTGGAATACATCATGAACTGCTGACAATCCTTTGGGTAATTCCAACTTGTAGGCAACTTCTCCCATACGCTCCAAAACTTTGTATGGTCCCACAAAACATGGCGCTAATTTACCCTTAACTCCAAAACGCTTAACTCCTCGAAGTGCAGATACTCGAAGATAAAATCTGTCTCCGACTTCGTAAACTGTCTCCTTGCGTTTTGAATCTGCATAGCTCTTCTGCTTGGACTGGGCTACTTTGAGTCTATCGCGAATCAACTTCACCTTCCATTCAGATTCCTTAATCAAATCTGGTCCAAACAACTGGCGGTCTCCAACTTCATCCCACGACAATGGGGTCTTGCACCTCCTTCCGTATAAGGCAAAGTGGCCATCTTCAAACTTGATTGATAACTGTTGTTGTAAGAAAACTCTGCATAGGTCAGGTTGTCATCCCAACTTGATCCATAATCTAGGGCACAAGCTCTTAGCATATCCTCCAAAATTTGATTAACTCTCTCTGTCTGCCCATCTGTCTGCGGGTGAAAAGTTGTACTGAACTCTAGTCTGGTTCCCAAGGTTTCATGCAACTGATTCCAGAACTTTGAGGTAAACTGGGTTCCTCTATCCGATACAATGCTCCTAGGAACTCCATGCAGACATACGATCCTGGTCATGTATATCTTAGCCAGCTTAACACTGGTGAGTGGTCTTCACTGGGATGAAATGTGCTCCCTTCGTCAAACAATCGACTATAACCCAAATCGAGTCATAGCCTGAACGAGTCCTGGGAAATCCCGTAATGAAATCCATGCCTAGTTTATCCCACTTCCATTCGGGTATCGGCAATGGTTGCAACAGTCCTGCTGGCTTCTGATGCTCTGCTTTTACTCTCTGACATACATCACAAATTGCTACATACTCCGCAATATCCTTCTTCATTCCGGTCCACCAGAAAGTGTCCTTCAAATACAAATACATCTTGGTATTTCCTGGGTGAATCGAATATGGTGAATCATGGGCCTCTTGCAAAATCAACTTCCTGATCTCCGGGTCATTAGGCACATAAACACGGTCTTCAAACCATAGGGTATTGTGCTCATCCTCATGAAATCCCTTAGCTTTGCCTTTGCTCATCCTCTCCTTTATATCAGCAATTTCCTTGTCAGTCTTCTGAGCTTCTCTGATCTTATGCATCAAAGTCGACTGAATCTCCAATGCTGCTACATAGCCTCTCGAAACTATCTCTAAACATAGCTCACGAAGATCCTTGGCTAACTCCTTCGGTAACTCTCCGGTCATGAGTGTGTTGACATGGCTATTACGGCTCAACGCGTCGACTACTACGTTAGCCTTTCCTGGGTGGTAATGCAATCTCATATCATAATATTTAATGAGCTCCAACCATCTCCTTTGCCTGAGATTCAACTCCTTCTGCGTGAAAATGTACTTCAAACTCTTGTGATCCATGTACACCTCACAATGATTTCCGATGAGAAAATGTCTCCAGGTCTTCAATGCATGCACTACGGCTGCTAACTCCAAATCATGTGTGGCATAATTCAACTCATGAGGTTTCAGCTGTCGTGAAGCATACGAAACAACTCTCCCCTCCTGCATAAGCACTGCTCCAAGTCCTCGACGTGAAGCGTCGCAATACACCTCGTAATCCTTACTCTAATCTGGCAGAATCAACACTGGCAAGGTAACCAAACGTTCCTTCAACTCCTGGAAACTGGCCTCACATTCCTCAGTCCAAATGAACTTCGTATCCTTCTTCAACAATTCTGTCATGGGCTTTGCAATCTTTGAGAAGTTCTCAATAAATCTCCGGTAATATCCTGCGAGTCCAAGAAAACTCCGGATCTCTCCAACCGTTGTTGGTGCTTCCCAGTTTGTCATGGTGACAACTTTGGTGGGGTCTACTGCTATACCTTCTCCAGATATAACATGTCCGAGGAATCCAACTTCCTTCAACCAAAACTCACATTTGCTGAACTTGGCGTATAACAGGTGTTCTCCGAGCTTCTCGAGTACCAAACGTAAATGCTCCTTATGCTCTTCTTCGTTCTTCGAGTAGACCAAAATATCATCAATGAACACCACGACGAAGTTATCCAAGAACTCCATAAACACCTTGTTCATCATGTTCATGAAATAGGCAAGTGCGTTAGTCAGACCAAATGACATAATGGTATACTCATATAGCCCGTATCTGGTGGTAAAAGCTATCTTAGGTATATCCTGCTCTCGAATCTTCAACTGATGGTATCCTGATCACAAATCGATCTTGGAAAATACCTTTGCTCCCTGCAATCGGTCAAACAGATCATTGATCATCGGCAGTGGGTACTTGTTCTTGATTGTTACTGCATTCAACACTCGATAGTCAACAACCATCCTCAATGATCCATCCTTCTTCTCCACTAGAAGTACTGGTGATCCCCAAGGCAAAGAACTTGGGCGAATATATCCTTTATCCAGTAACTCCTTAATCTGCTTCTTAATTTCCTCCAAATCTTTTGCTGGCATCCGATACGATTTCTTAGATATTGGTCCTGTGCCTGGCAAAAGCTCAATCAAAAACTCGATGTCTCTATCCGGTGGCATGCCTGGCAACTCTTCTGGAAATACATCGGGAAAATCCTTCACTACTGGTACTTCCTCCTGCACAACTCCTGACAAGGAATTTACGTGCATCGCCTTCGGCTCATGTCTTGATACATACTTTATCCTTCTCCCTTCTGGGGTAGTAAGCAAAATTGACTTGCTGGCGCAATCGATGTTTCCTCCATACATCGATAGCCAATCCATACCCAGAATCACATCCAAACCTTGAGATTCCAAAATGATTAAATCTGAGGGGAAGACATGCTTGCCTATACTCAATGGCACTTGAAAACATCCTCGACTGGCCATATACTCCGCTCCTGGTGAGGTTACTAACATGGGTGTTCCTAGAATCTTGGTGGGCAGTTTATACTTATCCACAAATCCCCTTGATATGTATGAATGCGATGCACCAGTATCAAAAAGAACGAGTGCAGTAAATGACTTAACCAAAAACTTACCTATTACTGCATATGGTTGGGCTTCAACCTCCTCCACGTTAACGTGGTTCACCTGTCCCCTATTGAAAGGGTTCGGCTTCTTCCCAGAGCTTCCATTGCCATTTCTGTTCTGGCCTTCGGGACATTCATTAGCGTAATGTCCGGTCTTCTGACACTTAAAGCAAGTGACTTGGCTCAAATCTTTCTTGGCTGGGGTTGATGGGTTGGTACGGTTCTGGCCGTTGCTTCCTCCATTCCCATTACAATTCTTGGGACCATTGTGATTATGCGAACTACCTCCTCCATGAATATGCTGAAATTGTCCTCCCGACTTCGGGGTAAAATGTGGCTTCTGCTAAGCTCCAGAATTGTACTTCCCTTGTCCAAACTTCCTCTTGCGGTTCTCAATCTGCTGCTGCTTCCCTTCAATCATGAGAGCACGATCTACCAACTCTTGGTAGTTATTGAAACTTGCTACCATCAACTGCATGCTCAGCTCATCATTCAGTCCTTCCAGAAACTTCTCCTGCTTAGCTGCATCTGTAGCAACGTCATCTGGGGCATAACGTGCTAACTTACTAAAGTCATCCACATATTGGCCAACTGTCCTTCCTCCTTGGCGTAAGTTGTGAAACTCACGCTTCTTCATGGCCATTGCTCGTGCTGAAACATGGGCAGTATGGAAAGCCTGCTGGAACTGATCCCATGTGACAATGTCTACTGGATAGGTGGCTGTGAAATTCTCCCACCATGATGCTGCAAGTCCATGAAGCTGATGTGTGGCAAATAGCACCTTCTCCACATCTGTGCATCCTGCAGTGGTCAACTCCCTGACTGTCTTGCGAAGCCAATCATCTGCAACAATCGGCTCGGTGCTATTGGAGAACACCGGTGGATTCAGCCTAAGAAAACGGTTTAAGTGATCAACAGGTGGTGGCGGTGGTGGGTTGTTGTTGTTGTTGTTGTTGTTCCTATGATTCTAATTCTGGACTAACAACTGCATCAAGGCATTCTGCTGCTGGATCAACTGAGTGAGCTCCGGTGGGAAAGCAAATCCATTGTCACGTCTCGGAGGCATCTGAGGGTTTAGAAAAGATGAGAATGTAGAATAGAATAAGGTCTAGAGGGAAAACAATACCCATATGCACATGAGACAAATTCAATCAAACACTCAAATCAATTCAAACAAGGGCATACAACGGTCTAGCTATCGTTACATAAGTGCTCAGACTATACTAGATACATGGGGAAAAATGCTACTACGGTTATGGTAGTCTACTAGAAAAATTGCTCTGAGGAAGACTCCATGATATCTTCTCCAGCTTCGTCAACATAGTCATCATCGCTATCGTCTGGGTCCGAGTCAGTGTCGTCGATGATGATGTAGTTCTCGGGACAAGTGCAAACTTCATCTTCTCCAATTGCGGGAAATCCCATAAACACTTTTAGCTTCTTCTTCAGATCATCATTCTTCTCTACTAGCGTTGCTATTTCCTCTTCATATCCTTTGTGTGTAGACTTGAGTTCTTCCTCAAGTTCTGTGATCTTGGTCATGGCCTTCTTCAGATCCATCATGCCTGCGCACATCTGGTTCTCCTGGCGTCGAATGTGCTAGTTTAACTCCTGGATGAAAGCTGCAATTGATCTATCCTTCCTGGTGCTGATCATCTCATCTTGGCGCCCACAAATCTGGTAGATAGTATCCTTAAGCTCCTTGTGGTAAACTTCTCCAATACGTCCCATGGTGATGTGGGCTGCCAAGCTCTTTCCTAGACTCCAGGTTGGTGCATCAAAGGAAAACTCTATGGGCTCAATGACGGGCATGAACGTTCTTCCTGGAAATTGTACTTGAATCATCCAGCGCTCCTCTTTAGGTAAAGTGGCATTGTAGGTCCCAGTGAAGCTTGGTACTCCGATGTTCAGGTATCTAGTGATTTCCTTCAGGTGTCGTCCAAAGGGTGTATCTTCATCCGGTTGCGTGAACTTGCTCCTTGCATCCGCCATCCTAAAAGAGAGTAGAAAAGATGAGGAGTCAGAAATGAGAAGAGAAAGTAGTGATCTAGGGCTTTTAGCTTAGTGGTCGTGTCCTACAGTTAGCGTGTGCTCTGATACCATCTTGTAGCGACCAGACCTCAAACAGTTTGATCTCTGTGCATCAGTGTCATCCCTGGATCAGTAATGCTGACACGCACAGTACTTGAAGGATTTATAACAGAGTGGCAGTCACACACTTATTACATCGAATGGCTCAAAAGAGAGCTTAAAACAATAAATATGGCTTAAGGCCATCTAATAACGATAACAGCGGAAGGCTTGGAAGATAAGTGAGTCCATCAACTCCAATGGCATCACTAAGTATAGGACCACGATCCTAAGGCATCTTACTCATTGTCTGAAAAGTCTGCAACATGAACGTTGCAGCCCGAAAATGGGTCAGCACATGGAATATGCTGGCAATGTAACACATAGAGAGTAATGAAAGAATAATGCTATACTACATGCATATATGGCTGGTGGAAAGCTCTATGGTTACAATTTTGCATAAACCCAGTTTTTCCCTACTACAAAGGAATAAATTTTATTTAACTATCATGGTAGTTGTTAAACATTGAGAATGGTTGACAACATTCTCAATCCCAATTAAGCATCATCATTAAAACCCAACAATATTAATTAAAGTAACATGATGAGATTCACATGATAATCCAAGTACTAGATACTCAAACCATCCATAACCGGGGACATGGCTAATCATGATTAGTTTATACACTCTGCAGAGGTTGCGCACTTTTCCCCACAAGACCCGATCTCCTCCATTGATTTTCTCGCACTGCATGGTGTTTGAGAAACGGATGACCGAGACATAGTCTTTTAGAAGCGCTAGCACCTTACGATGGGTAGACATGTACACCTACTTTCCCCTACATCTGCTAGTCTACCACCGTAAGAGTACGCACGACTTACTCAACTATGCTAGAGCCCATAATAGCATGTGGCTGCACACGGAAGTTTCTAGCATGAATAATCTTATGATCCGTTTGAGCCTGGGTGGCAGTCCAAAAACAAACAGGCAATCCTGGAATACCCAAGTGCCTCAATCCACCCAGATGTGTATTAAAGTTGCCACCTTAAATAAACCATTAATTAAGAATCTCACATCTGTCATGGAAATTCACCCACCCAATCCACGTCTACTAGCATAGCATGGCATAATAAGCAAACGTAGAAGTAACTCCCAAGGGTTGATAATAGAACAGGCAATAGGTACTACCTCATCTACTTCCCAAAACCCACATATTAATCAGATCCTAATCATGCAATTGTTTGAGGATTGATCTAATGCGTAAAAACTGGGTATGAAAGGGATACGATCAAAGTGTTACTTGCCTTGCTGATGATCCGTGAAACCTAGGGATTCGAAGTAGCAAGCGGCGTAATCCGGGTACTCTATCGCAAGCAAACAAACAAGCATACAATAAGTACTCATCTAATGCACAGGTAAAACTCAAATAAGAAATCTAACCAGAAAGTTCAACTTAAGAACTCCGGTTTGCAAAAAGAATCAAATCGAACGAAACAACGAAAGTCAAACAACGAAAGAAACAAGCTTTGTTTACTAATCTGAACCTAAGTCAAATTTTACAGTAGCAAAAACTTGTTTGAGTAGATTAAACGGAAAGAGGGTTTCGAGACGAAACTCTAGGCGCTTGAATTGCCTGATTCTGATAAACGACCGAAAAGTTAAACTAAAATGAAATCCGAGAAAAATCGCGGAATAAATCCGAGAAAAAGAAAAACGACGAATAGATTAACGAATGAACACTCGTTATCTGGATCTAAACGATAAACGCGTTCATTAAAACGAATGAACGACCGAACACTCGCTAATTAACCTAAACCGAAAAAACCGATCTAATAAAAAAACAGATCTAAAAAAACCCGATGAAAAACCGACGGAAAAACCGAACGTTTTTTTCTAAAAACAGGGCGGCGGCGGGGTCAACCTCGGCGGCGGCGCGGGGCGGCGGCGACGCGCTAGGGTTAGGGTTTGGGGGCGTGGGCGCGGGTGGCGGCTGTGGCGGCGGCTTGGGCTGGGGTCAGCCCGGAACGATGCTATTAAAAGACCCCCGGCCAGGCGGAGTCCTGTCCGGTTAAGGCCCAAGGTCGGTTCAGACTTTTTTTTAAATAATATTCGCGCAAAAAACCAAATGAAAGAAATACTAAACGGACTTCAAAAATCCCGAAATAAAATTTCCCCGACTTCTAAAATCAAGCCGGACAAAATGAACATTTATTTGGGGCCTAAATGCAATTTTGGAAAATGCGCATTTTTCCTAAATTCAAATAAAATAGCAATAAAATCCAAAATAAAATCTTATTTGATTTTTTATGAAATCCTCAATATTTCTTTATTTTGGGAAAGTCATTTTATTCCCTCTCTCATATTTTTATAATTGAAATAATTGACGATAAAATAAATAAAACCAAATGATCCTATTTCAAAAATTTGAGAAAACTCAAATATGAAATTTACGAAATCCCCGACTCTCTCCGTGGGTCCTTGAGTTGCGTAGAATTTCTAGGATTGAGCCAAAATGCAATAAAAATATGATATGCAATGATGATCTATGTATAACATTCCAAATTGAAAATTTGGGATGTTACACCGCTGCATCTCAGTATAACCCCGGTTTCACTTATGGATATCAACCAGGCGATCCTTGGTATTAGACCAACTTAGACCAAAAGCCTAAGCTTGGGGGAGTACTGTTGGAAATATGCCCTAGAGGCAATAATAAAAGGGTTATTATTATATTTCCTTATTCATGATAATTGTCTTTTATTCATGCTATAACTGTATTATCCGAAAATCGTAATACACGTGTGAATACATAGACCATAACATGTCCCTAGTGAGCCTATAGTTGACTAGCTCATTGGTCAACAGATAGTCATGGTTTCCTGACTATGGACATTAGATGTCATTGACAACGGGATCACATCATTAGGAGAATGATGTGATGGACAAGACCCAATCCTAAGCATAGCACAAGATCGTGTAGTTTGTTTTGCTAGAGCTTTTTCAACGTCAAGTATCTCTTCCTTAGACCATGAGATCGTGTAACTCCCAGATACCGTAAGAGTGCTTTGGGTGTACCAAACGTCACAACGTAACTGGGTGACTATAAAGGTGCACTACAGGTATCTCCAAAAGTGTCTATTGGGTTGACACGGATCGAGACTGGGATTTGTCACTCCGTATGACGGAGAGGTATCTCTGGGCCCACTCGGTAATGCATCATCATAATGAGCTCAAAGTGACCAAGTGTTTGGTCACGGGATCATGCATTACGGTACGAGTAAAGTGACTTGCCGGTAACGAGACTGAACGAGGTATTGGGATACCGACGATCGAGTCTCGGGCATGTAACGTACCGATTGACAAAGGGAATTGTATACGGGGTTGTTCGAATCCTCGACATCATGGTTCATCCGATGAGATCATCGAGGAGCATGTGGGAACCAACATGGGTATCCAGATCCCGCTGTTGGTTATTGCTCGAGAGCCGTCTCGATCATGTCTACGTGTCTCCCGAACCCGTAGGGTCTACACACTTAAGGTTCAGTGACGCTAGGGTTGTATGAATATGAGTATGCAGTATACCGAATGTTGTTCGGAGTCCCGGATGAGATCCCGGACGTCACGACGAGTTCCGGAATGGTCCGGAGGTAAAGAAAACTATATAGGAAGTGGTGTTTCGGCCATCGGGAAAGTTTCGGGGTCACCCGGTATAGTACCGGGACCACCGGAAGGGTCCCGGGGGGTCCACCGGGTGGGGCCACCCATCCCGGAGGGCCCCAAGGGCCGAAGTGGGGAGGGGAACCAGCCCATACTGGGCTGGTGCGCCCCCCTTGGCCCACCCCCTGCGCCTAGGGTTGAAACCCTAGGGTGGGGGGGGGGGCGCCCCACTTGCCTTGGGGGGTACTCCACCCCCCTTGGCCACCGTCCCCTTGGGAGATTGGATCTCCCAGGGTCGGCGCCCCCCTGGGGGCCTATATAAAGGGATGGGGAGGGGGGCAGCCGCACCCTGAAGTTCTCGTGCCTCCCTCCCCCTGCTACACCTCTTCCTCCTCCGTCACGTGCTTGGTGAAGCCCTGCCGGAGTGCTGCTGTTCCACCACCACCACGCCGTTGTGCTGCTGCTGGAGCTTTCATCATCAACCTCTCCTTCCCCCTTGCTGGATCAAGACGGAGGAGATGTCACGCTGACTGTACGTGTGTTGAACGCGGAGGTGCCGTCCGTTCGGCGCTAGGATCTCCGGTGATAGGATCACGACGAGAACGACTACTTCAACCCCGTACTTTTGAACGCTTTCGCGTGATCTACAAAGTGGTATGTAGATGCAATCTCTCTCCCATGACTCGTTGCTTAGATGAACTCATAGATGGATCTTGGTGAAACCTTAGGAAAAATTTTAATTTTCTGCAACGTTCCCCAACAGTGGCATCATGAGCCAAGTTTATGCGTAGTTCTCTATTGCATGAGTAGAACACAATTTTGTTGTGGGCGTAGATCTTGTCAACTTGCTTGCCGCTACTAGTCTTATCTTTCTTCAGCGGTATTGTGGGATGAAGCGGCCCGGACCAACCTTACACGTACGCTTACGTGAGACCGGTTCCACCGACTGACATGCACTAGTTGCATAAGGTGGCTGGCGGGTGTCTGTCTCTCCCACTTTAGTTGGAGCGGATTCAATGAAAAGGGTCCTTATGAAGGGTAAATAGAAGTTGACAAAATCATGTTGTGGTTATTCGTAGGTAAGAAAACGTTCTTGCTAGAACCCAATTACAGCCACGTAAAAGATGCAACAACAATTAGAGGACGTCTAACTTGTTTTTGCAGCAATTGTCATGTGATGTGATATGGCCAGAAGTTGTGATGAATGATGAATGATATATTGTGATGTATGAGATCATGTTCTTGTAATAGGAATCACGACTTGCATGTCGATGAGTATGACAACCGGCAGGAGCCATAGGAGTTGCCTTTATTTTTTGTATGACCTGCATGTCATTGAAGAACGCAATGTAAATTACTTTACTTTATTGCTAAACGCGTTAGCCATAGAAGTAGAAGTAGTCGTTGGCGTGACAACTTCATGAAGACACAATGATGGAGATCATGATGATGGAGATCATGGTGTCATGCCGGTGACGAAGATGATCATGGAGCCCCGAAGATGGAGATCGAAGGAGCTATATGATATTGGCCATATCATGTCACTACTATATAATTGCATGTGATGTTTATTATGTTTTATGCATCTTGTTTACTTAGAACGGCGGTAGTAAATAAGATGATCCCTTATAATAATTTCAAGAAAGTGTTCCCCCTAACTATGCACCGTTGCTAAAGTTTGTCGTTTCGAAGCACCACATGATGATTGGGTGTGATAGATCCTTACGTTCACATACAACGGGTGTAAGACAACAGATTTACACATGCAGAACACTTAGGGTTAACTTGACGAGCCTGGCATGTACAGACATGGCCTCGGAACACAAGAGACCAAAAGGTCGAACATGAGTCGTATAGAAGGTACGATCAACATGGAGATGTTCACCGATGATGACTAGTCCGTCTCACGTGATGATCGGACATGGCCTAGTCGACTCGGATCGTGTAACACTTAGATGACTAGAGGGATGTCTAATCTGAGTGGGAGTTCATTAAATAATTTGATTAGATGAACTTAATTATTGTGAACTTAGTCTAAAACTTTTACAAAATATGTCTTGTAGATCAAATGGCCAAAGCTCATGTCAACATGAACTTCAACGCGTTCCTAGAGAAAACCAAGCTGAAAGATGATGGCAGCAACTATTCGGACTGGGTCCGGAACCTGAGGATCATCCTCATAGCAGCCAGGAAACAATATGTTCTAGAAGGACCGCTAGGTGATGCACCCGTCCCAGAACCAAGACATTATGAATGCTTGGCAGTCTCGCGCTGATGATTACTCCCTCGTTTAGTGCGGCATGCTTTACAGCTTAGAACCGGGGCTCCGAAAGCGTTTTGAGCAACACGGAGCATATGAGATGTTCGAGGAGCTGAAACTAGTTTTCCAAGCTCATGCCCGGGTCGAGAGATATGAAGTCTCCGACAAGTTCTATAGTTGTAAGATGGAGGAAAATAGTTCTGTCAGTGAGCACATACTCAAAATGTCTGGGTTGCACAACCGCCTGTCCCAGCTGGACATTAACCTCCCAGATGAGGCGGTCATTGACAGAATCCTTCAGTCGCTCCCACTAAGCTACAAGAGCTTCGTGATGAACTACAATATGCAGGGGATGGTAAAGACCATTCCTAAATTATTTTCAATGCTGAAGTCAGCAGAGGTTGAAATCAAGAAAGAACATCAAGTGTTGATGGTCAATAAGACCACTAAGTTCAAGAAGGGCAAGGGTAAGAAGAACTTCAAGAAGGACGACAAAGATGTTGCCGCGCCCGGTAAGCTAGTTGCCGGGAAGAAGTCAAAGAATGGACCCAAGCCTGAAACTGAGTGCTTTTATTTGCAAGGGGAAGGGTCACTGGAAGCGGAACTGCCCACAATACTTAGCGGACAAGAAGGCCGGCAACACTAAAGGTATATTTGATATACATGTAATTGATGTGTACCTCACCAGTACTCGTAGTAACTCCTGGGTATTTGATACCGGTGCTGTTGCTCACATTTGTAACTCACAGCAGGAGCTGCGGAATAAGCGGAGACTGGCAAAGGACGAGGTGACGATGCGCGTCGGGAATGGTTCCAAGGTCGATGTGATCGCCGTCGTCACGCTACCTCTACATTTACCTACGGGATTAGTTTTAAACCTCAATAACTCTTATTTAGTGCCAAGTTTGAGCATGAACATTGTATCTGGATCTCGTTTAATACGAGATGGCTACTCATTTAAATCCGAGAATAATGGTTATTCTATTTATATGAGAGATATGTTTTATGGTCATGCCCCAATGGTCAATGGTTTATTCTTAATGAATCGAACGTAATGTTACACATATTCATAGCGTGAATACCAAAAGATGTAAAGTTGATAACGATGGTCCCACATACTTGTGGCACTGCCGCCTTGGTCACATTGGTGTCAAGCGCATGAAGAAGCTCCATGCTGATGGACTTTTAGAGTCTCTCGATTATGAATCATTTGACACATGCAAACCATGCCTCATGGGAAAAATGACCAAGACCCTGTTCTCCGGAACAATGGAGCGAGCAACCAACTTGTTGGAAATCATACATACTGATGTGTGCGGTCCAATGAGCGTTGAGGCTCGCGGAGGATATCGTTATGTTCTCACTCTCACTGATGACTTGAGTAGATATGGGTATGTCTACTTGATGAAACACAAGTCTGAGACCTTTGAAAAGTTCAAGGAATTTCAGAATGAAGTAGAGAATCAACATGACCGAAAGATAAAATTCTTACGATCGGATCATGGAGAATATTTAAGTCACGAGTTTGGTACACACTTAAGAAAATGTGGAATCGTTTCACAACTCACGCCGCCTGGAACACCTCAGCGTAATGGTGTGTCCGAACGTCGTAATCGCACTCTACTGGATATGGTGCGATCTATGATGTCTCTTACCGATTTACCGCTATCATTTTGGGGATACGCTCTAGAGACAGCTACATTCACTTTAAATAGGGCACCGTCTAAATCCGTTGAGACGACACCGTATGAATTATGGTTTGGGAAGAAACCTAAGCTGTCGTTTCTAAAAGTTTGGGGATGCGACGCTTATGTCAAGAAACTTCAACCTGAAAAGCTCGAACCCAAGTCGAAAAAATGCGTCTTCATAGGATACCCTAAAGAAACCATTGGGTATACCTTCTACTTAAGATCCGAGGGCAAGATCTTTGTTGCCAAGAACGGATCCTTTCTGGAAAAAGAGTTTCTCTCGAAAGAAGTAAGTGGGAGGAAAGTAGAACTCAATGAAGTACTACCTCTTGAACGGGATAGTAGTGCAGCTCAGGAAAATGTTCCTGTGATGCCTACACCAACTGAAGTGGAAAATAATGATGATGATCAAGGTACTTCGGATCAAGTTGCTACTGAACTTTGTAGGTCCACAAGGACACGTTCTGCACCATAGTGGTACGACAACCCTATCCTGGAAATCATGTTGTTGGACAACGGTGAACCTTCGAACTATGAAGAAGCAATGGCGGGCCTAGATTCCAACAAATGGCTAGAAGCCATGAAATCCGAGATAGAATCCACGTATGAAAACAAAGTGTGGACTTTGACTGACTTGCCCGATGATCGGCGAGCGATAGAAAACAAATGGATCTTTAAGAAGAAGACGGACGCGGATGGAAATGTCACCATCTATAAAGCTCGACTTGTCGCTAAGGGTTATCGGCAAGTTCAAGGGATTGACTACGATGAGACTTTCTTTCCCGTAGCGAAGCTTAGGTCCGTCCGAATCATGTTAGCAATTGCGACATACTATGATTATGAGATATGGCAGATGGACGTCAAAACGGCATTCCTTAACGGGCATCTTAAGGAAGAACTGTATATGATGCAGCCGGAGGGTTTTGTCGATCCTAAGAATGCTAACAAAGTATGCAAGCTCCATCGATCCATTTATGGGCTGGTGCAAGCATCTCGGAGTTGGAACATTCGCTTTGATGAGATGATCAAAGCGTTTGGGTTTATGCAGACTTATGGAGAAGCCTGCGTTTACAAGAAATTGAGTGGGAGCTCTGTAGCATTTCTCATATTATATGTAGATGACATACTTTTGATGGGAAATGATATAGAACTTTTGGACAGCATTAAGGCCTACTTGAATAAGTGTTTTTCAATGAAGGACCTTGGAGAAGCTGCTTATATATTAGGCATCAAGATCTATAGAGATAGATCGAGACACCTCATAGGTCTTTCACAAAGCACATACCTTGATAAGATTTTGAAGAAGTTCAAAATGGATCAGTCCAAGAAGGGGTTCTTGCCTGTATTGCAAGGTGTGAGATTGAGCTCGGCTCAATGCCCGACCACGGCAAAAGATAAAGAAGAGATGAGTGTCATCCCCTATGCTTCAGCCATAGGATCTATTATGTATGCCATGCTGTGTACCAGACCTGATGTAAACCTTGCCGTAACTTTGGTAGGAAGGTACCAAAGTAATCCCGGCAAGGAACACCGGACAGCGGTCAAGAATATCCTAAAGTACCTTAAAAGGACGAAGGACATGTTTCTCGTTTATGGAGGTGACGAAGAGCTCGTCGTAAAGGGTTACGTCTACGCTAGCTTCGACACAGATCTGGATGACTCTAAGTCACAAACCGGATACGTGTATATGTTGAATGGTGGAGCAGTAAGCTGGTGCAGCTGCAAGCAGAGCATCGTGGCGGGATCTACATGTGAAGCGGAGTACATGGCAGCCTCGGAGGCAGCGCATGAAGCAATATGGGTGAAGGAGTTCATCACCGACCTAGGAGTCATACCCAATGCGTTGGGGCCGATCAAACTCTTCTGTGACAACACTGGAGCTATTGCCCTTGCCAAGGAGCCCAGGTTTCACAAGAAGACCAGGCACATCAAGCGTCGCTTCAACTCCATCCGTGAAAATGTTCAAGATGGAGACATAGATATTTGCAAAGTACATACAGATATTTGCAAAACATGATCAACACCAGAACTCTATGGGTGTTCGATTCATCACAATGTAACTGGATTATTGACTCTAGTGCAAGTGGGAGACTGTTGGAAATATGCCCTAGAGGCAATAATAAAAGGGTTATTATTATATTTCCTTATTCATGATAATTGTCTTTTATTCATGCTATAACTGTATTATCCAGAAATCGTAATACACGTGTGAATACATAGACCATAACATGTCCCTAGTGAGCCTCTAGTTGACTAGCTCGTTGGTCAACAGATAGTCATGGTTTCCTGACTATGGACATTAGATGTCATTGACAACGGGATCACATCATTAGGAGAATGATGTGATGGACAAGACCCAATCCTAAGCATAGCACAAGATCGTGTAGTTCGTTTTGCTAGAGCTTTTTCAATGTCAAGTACCTCTTCCTTAGACCAGGAGATCGTGTAACTCCCGGATACCATAAGAGTGCTTTGGGTGTACCAAATGTCACAACGTAATTGGGTGACTATAAAGGTGCACTACAGGTATCTCCAAAAGTGTCTGTTGGGTTGACACGGATCGAGACTGGGATTTGTCACTCCGTATGATGGAGAGGTATCTCTGGGCCCACTCGGTAATGCGTCACCATAATGAGCTCAAAGTGACCAAGTATTTGGTCACGGGATCATGCATTACGGTACGAGTAAAGTGACTTGCCGGTAACGAGACTGAACGAGGTATTGGGATGCCGACGATCGAGTCTCGGGCATGTAACGTACCGATTGACAAAGGGAATTGTATACGGGGTTGTTCGAATCCTCGACATCGTGGTTCATCCGATGAGATCATCGAGGAGCATGTGGGAACCAACATGGGTATCCAGATCCCACTGTTGGTTATTGCCCGAGAGCCATCTCGGTCATGTCTACGTGTCTCCCGAACCCGTAGGGTCTACACACTTAAGGTTCGGTGACGCTAGGGTTATATGAATATGAGTATGCAGTATACCGAATGTTGTTCGGAGTCCCGGATGAGATCCCGGACGTCACGAGGAGTTCCGGAATGGTCCGGAGGTAAAGAAAGCTATATAGGAAATGGTGTTTCGGCCATCGGGAAAGTTTCGGGGTCACCCGGTATTGTACCGGGACCACTGGAAGGGTCCCGGGGGGTCCACCGGGTGGGGCCACCAATCTCGGAGGGCCCCAAGGGCCGAAGTGGGGAGGGGAACCCGCCCATAGTGGGCTGGTGCGCCCCCCTTGGCCCAGCCCCTGCGCCTAGGGTTGAAACCCTAGGGTGGGGGGCGCCCCACTTGCCTTGGGGGGTACTCCACCCCCTTGGCCGCCGCCCCCTTGGGAGATTGGATCTCCCAGGGCCGGCACCCCCCTGGGGGCCTATATAAAGGGAGGGGGAGGGGGGCAGCCACACCCTGAAGTTCTAGCGCCTCCCTCCCCCTGCTACACCTCTTCCTCCTCCGTCACGTGCTTGGCGAAGCCCTGCCGGAGTGCTGCTGTTCCACCACCACCACGCCGTTGTGCTGCTGCTGGAGCTTTCATCATCAACCTCTCCTTCCCCCTTGCTGGATCAAGACGGAGGAGACATCACGCTGACTGTACGTGTGTTGAACGCGGAGGTGCCGTCCGTTCGGCGCTAGGATCTCCGGTGATAGGATCACGACGAGAACGACTACTTCAACCCCGTTCTTTTGAACGCTTCCGCGCGATCTACAAAGTGGTATGTAGATGCAATCTCTCTCCCATGACTCGTTGCTTAGATGAACTCATAGATGGATCTTTGTGAAACCGTAGGAAATTTTTTAATTTTCTGCAACATTCCCCAACAAGTACGTATTTCTCACCGACTTTACATTCATGTTCACACACTAGTCGTCAGTGCTCATACTCTTTCATTGTATTATCCATGCTAGTTTAAATTCCTTTTTCTAGTTTTCTTCTTGTGTGTTTGATAAACCTTGAGAAAAACCAAAAAAAAATTAGTTAGTTTAATTTCCATGCTTGTAGTAGAAATTAAAATGAAAACCCAAAAATATTTTTAGTTCTTCTTCTTACTTGTTGGGAGTTTTCCCGTGTAAATAGTTTTATTTTCTTTTCTTTCCTTTGGGTGTCGAGAAGACCATATTGAAAATGCTTAGTGGCTCTCATATGCATGATTGTTTATTTAATTTAGAGCCCATTTTACTTGTCTTATCTTTTGAGTTGAATGCTTGCAGATTCCAGCTTAGTCCGATGCACGTGCACTCTTATTATTTTACATATTGTTCGGTCGTGCAAGTGAAAGGCAATAATGATGATATATGATGGACTGATTGAGATGAGGAAAGCTGGTATGAACTCGACCTCTCTTGTTTTTGTAAATATGATGACTTCATCGTTTCCGAGTCAGCTTATTATGAAGTAAACATATTTGCAATAACATTTAGAGATTATAGTTTCTTGTGCCATGCTTACTTAGCTTGGAGTTATAATGGTTTACCTTGCATGCCAACATGCTATTACAATGATTATGATGTGGTATGATGGGATGGTATCCTCCTTTGAATAAATTGAGTGACTCGACTTGGCACATATTCACGCATGTAGTTGAAACAAAATCAACATAGCCTTCACGATATTTATGTTCATGGTGGATTATATCCTACTCATGTTTGTACTCGGTGTGAATCGGTTTTAATGCATGTTTATGACTGTTGTCGCTCTCTCAGTTGGTCGCTTCCCAGTCTTTTGCTACCCTTCACCTGTACTTAGCGGGAATACTGCTTGTGCATCCAAACTCCTTAAACCCCAAAGTTGTTCCATATGAGTCCACTGTACCTTCCTATATGCGGTATTTACTTGTCGTTCCAAGTAAATTTGTATGTGCCAAGCTCTAAACCTTCAAATTATATTCTGTTTTGTTTGCTCGAGCAGCTCATGTTACAACTAGGGCTGCCTATATCTTCCATGCTAGCTGGGTTATTCTCAGAGGAGTGGACTCCGCTCCTCATTCACGAGAAAGGGCCGGTAACCGGGATACCCAGTCCCATGATCCAAAAAGATCAAAGCAAAGCAAAATAATTAAACAAAACTCCCCCGAGGATGTTGTTTGTTAGAGGCACTCATTGTTTCGAGCAAGCCATGGATTGATGCTTATTGGTGGTTGGGGGAGTATAAACTTTTACCATTCTGTGTGGGAACTGCCTATAATGCATTTAGTACGGAAGATACAGCCATCTCATAGTTGTTGCATTGACAGCGAAACTATGCCGCTCAAAATGTTATTCAATCTCTATTTGAAAATCGAGCTCTGGCACCTCTACAAATCCCTGCTTCCCTCTGTGAAGGGCCTATCTATTTACTTTTATGTTGAGTCATCACCTTTCTTATTAAAAGCACCCGCTGAAGAGCACACTGTCATTTGCATTCATTTCTATTGGTTTATATTGGGTATGACTTGACTGGATCTCTTTTACCATGAATTACAATGTTTAGCGAGATACCATTTTGTTATATCATGTTATGATTGTTTTGAGAAAGTGTTGTCATCCGAGTTTTATTATTATGGCTCGCTAGCTGATTATGTTATTGATATGAGTAATTGTGAGACCTAAGCGTTATTGTGAGTATGGTTAGTTTATAATATTGTTGAAACCTGAATGATGGCTTTGCATGTTTACAACAACAAGAGCAAAATGATTTTGTAAAAGTTTTTCTTTATCACTTTCAGTTTATCAACTGAATTGCTTGAGGACAAGCAAAGGTTTAAGCTTGGGGGAGTTGATACATCTCCAACGTATCTACTTTTCCAAACACTTTTGCCCTTGTTTTGGACTCTAACTTGCATGATTTGAATGAAACTAACCCGGACTGACGCTGTTTTCAGCAGAACTTCCATGATGTTGTTTTATGTGTAGAAAAGAAAAGTTCTCGGAATGTCCTGAAAATCCACGGAGGCACTTTTTGGAATTAATAAGAATTTCTGGACGAAAGAAATACACTAGGGGGCCCGGGGCCTGTCCACGAGACAGGGGGCGCGCCCCCCCTGTAGGGGACGCGCCCCTATCTCGTGGGCCCCCTGGACCTCCACTGACCTCAACTCCAACTCCATATATTCCGTTTCGCGGAGAAAAAAATCGGAGAGAAAGTTTCATCGTGTTTTACGACACGGAGCCACCGCCAAGCCCTAATCTCCCTCGGGAGGGCTGATCTGGAGTCCGTTCGGGCCTACGGAGAGGGGGATTCATCGCCGTCGTCATCATTAACCATCCTCCATTACCAATTTCATGATGCTCACCGCCGTGCATGAGTAATTCCATCGTAGGCTTGCTAGACGGTGATGGGTTGGATGAGATTTACCATGTAATCAAGTTAGTTTTGTTAGGGTTTGATCCTTAGTATCCACTATGTTTTGAGATTGATGTTGCTATGACTTTGCTATGCTTAATGCTTGTCACTAGGGCCCGAGTGCCATGATTTCAGATCTGAACCTATTATGTTTTCATGAATATATGTGTGTTCTTGATCCTATCTTGCAAGTCTATAGTCACCTATTATGTGTTATGATCCGACAACCCCGAAGTGACAATAATCGGGATACTTCTCGGTGATGACCGTAGTTTGAGGAGTTCATGTATTCACTATGTGTTAATGCTTTGGTCCGGTTCTCTATTAAAAGGAGGACTTAATATCCCTTAGTTTCCGCTAGGACCCCGCTGCCACGGGAGGGTAGGACAAAAGATGTCATGCAAGTTCTTTTCCATAAGCACGTATGACTATTTACGGAATACATGCCTACATTACATTGATGAACTGGAGCTAGTTCTGTGTCACCCTATGTTATAGCTATTACATGAGGAATCGCATCCGGCATAATTATCCATCACTGATCCATTGCCTACGAGCTTTTCACATATTGTTCTTCGCTTATTTACTTTTCCGGTGCTACTGTTACAACTGCTACAAAAACCCAAAAACATTTATCTTTACTTTTGCTACTGTTACCATTACTATCATACTACTTTGCTACTAAATACCTTGCTGCATATACTAAGTTATCCAGGTGTGGTTGAATTGACAACTCAACTGCTAATACTCAAGAATATTCTTTGGCTCCCCTTGTGTCGAATCAATAAATTTGGGTTGAATACTTTACCCTCGAAAGTTGTTGCGATCCCCTACACTTGTGGGTTGTCAATCTCCTCTATGTAATCGATTCTGTGAGCTATCTATAATAAAGATTAGTGTTGAGTCAAGGGCTTTGCTATCTTGCTATGATCTTGAGAAAGTAGAAATTATAAAAAGAGTAAAAGAGTTCATATTGATCTTATGGATAGTAATGACTTCACATATAAAGAGTATGAGGCATAAAAGTTGTTGAGAGTTGCAATTAATAGGAAGTAATAAGGAAGGAGAGGTTTTCACATATAAATATACTAAAGAGTTGATGTTGGACAAGGAAGACAACGTAATGGGTTATGTTTTCTCACATCTCAGTTAAAGTATATTGTCATGGATCTTTCAAACATGTTGAGCTTGCCTTTCCCCCTCATGCTAGCCAAATTCCTTGCACCAAGTAGAGATACTACTTGTGCTTCCAAATATCCTTAAACCCAGTTTTGCCATGAGAGTCCACCATACCTACCTATGAATTGAGTAAGATTCTTCATGTAAGTTGTCATGTTGCAAGCAATAAAAATTGCTCTCTAAACATGTATGACTTATTAGTGCGGAGAAAATAAGCTTTATACGATCGTGTGATATGGAAGTAATAAAAGTGATGGACTGCATAATAAAGGTTCATATCACAAGTGGCAATATAAAGTGACGTTCTTTTATATTAAGATTTTGTGCATCCAACCCTTAAAGCACATGACAACCTCTGCTTCCCTCGGCGAAGGGCCCATCTTTTTTACTTTATGTCTTTACATTATGCAAGAGTCAAGGTGATCTTCACCTTTCCCTTTTTTAATTTTAACCTTTTGGCAAGCACCTCGTGTTGGATAGATCCTGATATATGATATATATATATATATATATATATATATATATATCCAATTGGATGTAAGTTAGCATGAACTATTATTGTTGACATCACCCAAAGGTGAATACGTTGGGAGGCAACACAATAAGCCCCTACCTTTCTCAGTGTCCAATTGAAACTCCATAACCATAAGTATTGCGTGAGTGTTAGCAATTGTAGAAGACTATATGATAGTTGAGTATGTGGACTTGCTTAAAAGCTCTATTCTTGACTCTTTCTGATGTTATGATAAATTGCAATTGTTTCAATGACTAAGATTATAGTTTGTTAGTTCCTGATGAAGTTTATGAACCATACTTGACATTGTGAATAGATCGTTACTTGAGCATAAGAAATCATATGACAAAATCCTTCTATGTTGCTGTTATAAGAATGATCATGATGCTCTCATGTGCGTATTTTATTTTTATCGACACCTCTATCTCTAAACATGTGGACATATTTTTCGATTTCGGATTCCGCTTGAGGACAAGCGAGGTCTAAGCTTGGGGAAGTTGATACGTCAATTTTGCATCATGCTTTTATATCAATATTTATTGCATTATGGGCTGTTATTACACATTATGTCACAATACTTATGGCTATTCTCTCTTATTGTACAAGGTTTATCATGAAGAGGGAGAATGCCGGCAGCTGGGATTCTCGCTGGAAAAGGAGCAAATATTGGAAACCTATTCTACACAGCTCCAAAAATCCTGAAACTCCACAGAAGTCACTTTTGGAATTATTAAGAATTATTGAGCAAAGAAAATACCAGAGGGGGCCAACACCCTGGCCAGGAGGGTGGGGCGTGCCCCCCCTACTGGGTGCACCCCTGTCTCCTGGGCCCCCTGTTGGCCCTCCGGTGCCCATCTTCTGCTATATGAAGGCTTTTACCCTGGAAAAAATCATAAGCAAGCTTACGGGAGAAACTCCGCTACCACGAGGCGGAACCTTGGCGGAACCAATCTAGGGCTCCGGCGGAGTTGTTCTGCCGGGGAAACTTCCCTCAGGGAGGGGGAAATCATCACCATCGTCATCACCAACGATCCTCTCGTCGGGAGGGGGTCAATCTCCATCAACATCTTCACCAGCACCATCTCCTCTCAAAACCCTAGTTCATCTCTTGTATCCAATCTTGTATCAAAACCACAAATTGGTACCTGTGGGTTGCTAGTAGTGTTGATTACTCTTTGTAGTTGATGCTAATTGGTTTACTTGGTGGAAGATCATATGTTCAAATCCTTAATGCATATTAATACTCCTCTGATCATGAACATGAATATGCTTTGTGAGTAGTTACGTTTGTTCCTGAGGACATGGGTGAAGTCTTGCTATTAGTAGTCATGTGAATTTGGTATTTGTTCGATATTTTGATGAGATGTATGTTGTCTCTCCTCTAGTGGTGTTATGTGAACGTCGACTACATGACACTTCACCATATTTGGGCCTAGAGGAAGGCACTGGGAAGTAATAAGTAGATGATGGGTTGCTAGAGTAACATAAGCTTAAACCCTAGTTTATGTGTTGCTTCGCAAGGGGCTGATTTGGATCCATTAGTTTCATGCTATGGTTAGGTTTACCTTAATACCTCTTTTGTAGTTGCGGATGCTTGCAATAGGGGTTAATCATAAGTGGGATGCTTGTCCAAGAAAGGGCAGTACCCAAGCACCGGTCCACCCATCAAATTATCAAAGTACCGAACGCGAATCATATGAGCGTGATGAAAACTAGCTTGATGATAATTCCCATCACTACAAAAAAAAATACACTTCCGTGATGATACGTGTTTGTCATAGTAGGTCGCATTTTTTGTCATGCATGTACATCCATGACGATTTTATGACAGAATCAAGATAGTCATACCTGTGCTGTCGTAGAAGTGTTCCATGACATTACCAAAATTATCATCACGGAAGTGTCCACTTCCATGACCATAAATCGTGCGTCAGAGAAGTGCTTTCTTCAAGGGTGACCGACACGTGGCATCCACCGTAACGGAACGCCGTTAAGCTATCGGGTCGGGTTTTGGATCCGATAACCCGTTAATAGCCCCGACCAATGGGGATTTTCCACGTGTAAAATCATCATTGGCTGGAGGAAACACGTGTCGGCTCACCGTTGGGACAGATGTCATCCACTCATTGGACAGAAGGCGCCTATGATACGTCGACACGTGGCACGGCCCAACAGAGGCCCATTCCTGTGAAAAGGCCGGCCCGTTTGACTTGGTCAAAAGGTGGCGGGCCGGCCCATGGAAAGCCTGTTAACGGCCTGTTCGCATATAGCCCATTTACAGCCCGCTAACCCAAGGCCCGTTACGCCCTATCCGAATTAGGCCCAGTAGCGTCATCTGGGCCATCCAATATGATTCCAGCCCGTTTTCACTTCTGGCCCATGTATGGCCCATGACGTCTTTCGGCCCATATGAGGCCCTATGTAACTCTTGGCCTATTAACGGCCCGTGGTGAAACTGGCCCGCAATGAACAGTGTATCACTTTACACCCATTAACGGCCCGTGGTGAAACTGGCCCGTAATGAACAGTATATCACTTTATACCCATTAAGGGCCCGTTATTCAGTTGGGCCGTTTCCAGCAAATGTTATCTTTCGGCCTTCTCAGAGCCCATTTATTCTTGGGCTCATTTCCAGCATTCGTTTACTTACGGCCCGTTACTGTCATTTTCTGCTTGTGGGCCAAATTCAGCCCGTGGTTACATCGGCCCGTTTGTGGTCCGTTAATACGTTGGGCCGTTTTCATAGCGTCATCAAATACGGCCTATTAACGATGGCCCGTTATGGTCATACGGCCCGTATAAGGCCCATTGATGATACGGCCCGTAGAAGGCCCATTGTTTCTACGGCCCGTAGAAGGCCCATTGTTTCTACGGCCCGTAGAAGGCCCATTGTTTCTACGGCCCGTAGAAGGCCTACTGTTTCTACGGCCCGTAGAAGGCCCACTGTTTCTACGGCCCGTAGGAGGCCCAGTGTCACTACAGTAAATATTAGCCCATGGTTATTGTGGCCTAGTTTTAAAAAGAACTGCACTGACTACAAGCAAACAAATAAACAAGACAACAAGGAAATAAATAAGCAAGCAACTTATGCTAGGCTATCACGGCTGTTACACATATTACATCCACTGGGCATCAAAGTTCGCCACCAGTGCAAATATAGGGAACAAAGCAGCATATCATATACACTGGTTGTCAAAGTTGGCGACCAGCGCAAATAAACGCCGCAGCAAAACAAATCCAGAACTGAAACCACTTCAGAAGATCTCAAGAAACAATATCCTGGGTACCCATAATGCTGGCAAGATGCTTAGCAAGCTTATTAACTTTCTCTTGTTTGGCGCTTAAATCCTCCAGCGCTTGCTGTTGCACCAGAAAATATGCATCTGAATTCTGCAGGGACTTCCTCAGTCCTTCAGCTTCCTGTCGCAGCACATCTGATCGATGTCTTTCAACTTGAAGTTGAGATTCAAGAAGACGAACTGATTCAGACAGCGAGTTCGAAGAGCTTGTGCCAGCAGTAGTGGCCAGTAACTCGAACACTACATCAAGACAGGACTTTTGGGTTCCCTCACTGTCGTCAAGATAGTTTTTATCAGCTTTCTTGGAGACCAACAGGGATGTCTCACTATCTTGAACCTTATCTGCATTACTTCCTTTACCATTGGATAACGCGGTACTGTTCTCCAATATTTTGTCCGCATTCTAAAAGAGAAACAAGCAGACACATCACATGTTTACCATGTTGTATATGAAACTCATTTTGGTAAATGAGTTCAGTAGTAAAGTGGACAGGATAACAGCATGAAACAAACATATATCTATGTACCATGGTCACTTTATGGTCTATATCATTCTAGTTTTTGTTGCCAAATCAAGATAGAGACACAGTTCAAATAATATTTGTTCAAGACAAAGCAGAATAGACAGAATATAAGTGTGGGTAACTATAGAGCAATAACAACACTTGTAATGTGCATGACATGAGAACATAACTGTTTATTCAATTGAAACTGAAATCAACATAGAGCAGGTTACAACAGCAAACCAGTTAAAGAAACAGGTTTAAAACATACCTGTTGCGCCATTGGAGTTTCAATTCCATCCTTCAAATTTGAAAATAGTTGGTATGAGTAAATACAGTAATGCAAGAGCAAAGGAGTATGAACCATAGCTACAGAACCTGACCTGAGAACAAATCTTCTTCTCCTTTAAGCGTTGAGTTGGGATTCGGAGTGGTGGTCCTCGTGCTTTGGGCACTGCAGTTCCCTTACTAACCGCTCGTGTTTGGGTGCTCTGTGGTGGAGACGGTGCTGTGTCAACTGGAACTGGGTTACTATCTGCCGGGGTTGGGGTTAGAAGGGGTGTAGCTGGTTCTCTGTCCAACTGGGTAGGGGTACAATCTGCGAGAGTCTGGGTTATGTGTGGTGGATCTGGTCCTTGGGCAAGTACAACCGTGGTTCTATCTGCATCAACTGGTAGCACTATCTTTTCTGAAGACCGTGTTGTTACTCCCTTAGATACTGCCATCACGCTCTCCAATTCAAATGGCTGATAAACAAGAAAAGTAATTGAAAGTATAGACATTGTATGATAGACAGGTGCAATGGATAGTGGGGAATAAAAGAGGGCATGAAATAATTCATATTTATGTTGTCTAACCAAACAGGATAGCATGACACAATTTCACATATATGATGGCTAACTAAACAGGATAGCATGACACAATTTCACATTATGATGGCTAACTAAAAAAGATGGAAAGACATAGTTCAAAATATGAGACTATGTAAACAGGATGACATGACATAACTATATAATGTGTTTATTAAATAGGTTGGCATGCCATAATTCACATACATTCATGGATAGAATGCCATAATTCTAAATATGATGACTGTAAACACTAAACAGGATGAGATGATATAACTATATGATGTCTTTATTAAATGGGTTGCCATGCCATAATTCAGATAGATGATGTGTATGTACTATGTAAACATGATGGCATGATATAATTCAAATATATGATTTATATAGTAAGCAAGTAAGCAGATGGCAATCTATATATGATGTAAAAACTAAGCAATGCAAGACAACATGCATGACATGGGTAATATAACCCTGCCAAGTTTGAGCATAGACCTCAGGGGGGAAATAGGACTGGTCATCAGTCTCTGAATCCTCCTCTGAGGAGCTCTCTGTAGCCAGCAAGATGTCTGCTTCAGCAGGTAGCATTGTCTGCTCTGAATACCTTGTTTTCACTCCAGATACTTCCATCACCGCTTCAAATGGCTGATGCACAGGAAGAGTAGTTGAATATACAAACGTTGTCGACAAATGGAACACGTAATACAAAAAAATGATAGCATGATATAATTCACATACATGATGATTGGCTAAACAGCATGGCATTGCATAATTCACATATATAATGCCTTTGCAACAAGATAGCATTGTATAATTCACATATATAATGTCTTGCAACAAGATGGCAATGCATAATTCACATATATGGTAATTAGACACTGAACAGGTGGCATTCACACAAAGCATGTCTAAACTAATCAAATGGCATAGCAATGCGAGACACCATACGCACGATATGAGCAACATAACCCTGCCAAGTTAGAGCATACACCTCGGGGGGGGGGGAATAGGACTGGTCATCTGTCTCTGAATCCTCCTCTGAGGAGCTATCCGTAACCAGCGAGATATGCGCTTCGTCAGATAGCATAGTCTGCTCAGAAGACCTTGTTTTCACTCCAGAATTTGCCATCACCGTGTCAAATGGCTGATGCACACGAAGAGCAGTTGAATGTACTAACATTGTTGACAAATGTAATATGTAACGAAAAAAAGGATGGCCTGATATAATTTACATATAAGATGACTGGCTAAGCAGGATGGCATTGCAAAATTCACATATATGATGCCTGGCTAAACAAGGTGGCGTTGCATAATTCACATAAACGATGAATAAACTAAACAGATGGCATTCGCACAAAGGATGTCTAAACTAAGCAGATGACATATTTGATGTATAAAGTAAGCAATGCAAGACACCATATGCATGATATAACCAACATCAGCATGCCAAGTTAGAGCGAAGACCTCAGGGGGTAAATAGGAGTTATCTTCTCCTTCTGAATCCCCCTCAGAACAGATATCTTCCTCTCGATTACAATCCGAAATGCGTGGAGGGGGGCTGCCTTTGCGCCTACCATGGAGCGACGTCTGCATGAAATTATATTGCCATGCAAGGCTCGTCTCTTTTGCTCTACATGTTCAGTTCCATTGTTTACAATAACTGTCATGCATAGGAATAAAACATAGTGAGATTATGTAAGGAGTGCATGCAGAAATCCAGAGTGATGGTAGCAACCTGTGGATAGACCCAAAACCAATAATAGCAGGCAGATAATGGCTTCAGTTAATAAATACAGATAATGGCTTCTTTACTGTTTGTTTCCCACCCAACATGAAACTCATAGTAGACACCGGAGATTAACCAGATAGTAGATAGATACTATTGATAGCGGCCCCGATATGTACCCCACAACCATTTAAAAACTCAAGTTTGACCATTAGTTTGGAGCTGACTCAGAGTCTAATCGGTGAACAGGACGATAAAGTAGCATGTAATATTAAGCGATGCATAACGTAAGCAGACACGAAAGAGTGCGACCTCTCTTGCGGACCCGTGTAGTCCTCGAGGTCATCTGCTCGGTTGATGATGGTAATGCAGTTTTCATGGCTGCCAGCGGCGGGGAAGAAGATCTGAGGCGGCGAAAGACAGTCTGGAGGCCGGATCCCTGCTGTGCTGGACCCTTCTGTCGTTGGAGCAGCTGAGCTGGGGTGGACGACGGCGCAGCAGGAGCGGGACAAACCACGCAAGGTTTTCTTTGACAACTATCTGTAAGAGAAGTAATTCTGTAAGGGCTCGTTTGAATTGGAGGATTCCAACAATGCAGGGATAGGAAATAGACAGGAATAGGATAGGAATGCACGTGCAAAACAGAGAATTTAAAAACACAGGATTTCTGCCAATCTGGGTGTTTGATTCACAACAATTGGAAGATCACAGGATGCAAAGAAGCATGGTGAGATTAAGTCAAACCACAAGAAAATGTACGGTTATAATGCTATTATGCTACTATCTCTTAGTCTTGTGCTTCATGAATAGGAATTTGAAAAGGAGGACAAGTGAAAATTAAAATTCCTACGTTTTTTCTTTCAAGGAGACGCTAAAGGAACAAATTTGTGTGCTCAGTGGACAATATATATAACATGTAGAGTAAAAAAGAGATGCAACAAGTGTACAACCTCTTTGGCGAAGCCATGTCGATCTCAGCGTGATTGGGTTGGCCGGTGAGGATGCTCCGGTTGACTTTGCTGTCGGAGGAGGGGAAGAAGATCTTAGGCGTCTGGAGATGGAGCCCGAGGTACTGCTCCGCTGTGATGGAGGGTTTCGTCGTTGGAGTAGCTCCGGTGAGTTGTACGATGCCGAGGCTGAAGCAGGACAAGAGAGACAACGAACAACGTTAACCTGAGTGGAATTCTAATAGCATCTCCAATAAATGACGTAAAATACATAACCACAAAGTGCTAGATGTAAAATACATCAGCCGCTCATCGCTGAACTTAACTGTCAAAACTGAACTTAACTGTCGAAACTGAACTTAACTGTCGAAACTGAACCTAACTGTCGAAACTGAATTTTGCTGTTGAAACTAAACGCGCTAGCAAGGTGAGGCTACATGCCGGTCGACTAACTTTTTCATCTCTGGTCAGTCGATTTTGCAGCCGTTGGATACGAAATCAAGGGCCTGCGGTTCATCTTCAACCTCCACCCCCCTGAGCCGCCAGCCACCACCGGCCAAACAGCAGCCCCCCGCCGCTCGTGGCCTGTGGTGCACCGCCCCGCCCGCCTTGAAAACACTGCCCACCGCCGGTCCGCCGCCGCCCCGGCCATCCCTCTAGCCCCCCCCCCCCGTGCTGAGCTTTTTCTCCAGTGATCCCCACACCACCGCCCCGCCACCGCGCCGCCACTGCCGGCGACCACCGCCCCCATCCTGAACCCTAAGATAGATAGTGGGGTACCTCTCTGGCGAGCCCCCCTCCCCGCCGCGACTGGTTCTTCCTTCACCCCGGCGAGCCCACCCCTTGAAAATCGACGGACCCAAAAGTAGATTCAGTCAACTGAAGTGTAGCCAAATCGGAGCAGCATCGCAAGCAAGAGCAAGAGCGAGAGCAGCAGCGCGAGAAAGAGCAATAGCAAGAGTAGACCAGGCAGGGGACCGAGAGCAAGAGCAGAGCAGCAGCGCGAGCAAGCGCTAAAGCAGCAGCAGCTTCTACTGATATGGATGTCGCCACCGAGGGAGCGACGCCGTGGAGGGAGTGGCCGGCGACGCCGCCGTGGATGGAGTCGCGCCGTGTCGGCTCGGGACCGAGCGTCGGCAGCACCGTGAGATCGAATCAAGAAGAAAATGTGGCGATTAGTGTACAACCTCTTTGGTGGCGCTGATTAGGCTGCAGCTTCATCCGAGGAAACGGTGATGATGATGCTCTTCCGATGGTGCAGGTGAAGATGGCGGTGTGGGAATGGAGGTGGCGCGAAAGACGAGGGGAACATCGGGGCAGCTCCTTGGAGGTGGAGGATGGGGTGGCTGAACCGGCGGGATGATGAGATCGACGACGGATCCTCATCCGGTACGGTGGATGAGGGACGTCGAGGTGTTGCTGTGGACGACGTCGTCGGGGAAGAGGCTCCGGCTGGGTGGCGGACGGAGCAGGGTGTGGGGTTTCGTCGCGGGTTTTCGCGGCCTCGGTGTACGAATGGGTGGGCGGATGGGATGGCAGTGGGGAACCATGGCTTAGAGACGCGCTTGTCCGAAATGTGGGGTAAGTTACGAAAGTACCCCCCACCGATTTGAGGCGGTTCTTTCGGTTCAGGGGTACCACGGGCATTTCGCGTGTCGGGATTTCACAGGAGGTGGGAGTTTTCGCGCGTGTTGTAATTTCGGAATAGCAAGGCGCGGGTTGAGATGGAGGGAGTTGTCGGAGCACAACGAGACAAAGATATATCTTAAATATTTCGGGCTAACAAGGCGCGGGTTGAAATTTCCGGACAAGCCTAACGTGTACTGTACCAAATCAATGCGCACTACAAATGTCATTCAAAACTTTGAATTCATGTTATGTTCAATTAAAATATTTCGCTACGTGTATAATGCATGCAACCTACTACTCAAATGAACGTTTTAGTGCATTCCAAACGTATATACTACCGCTTCAATATGAACTAAATTTGAATAAGATCTACAGTAATGATTGTTGTGAAGTCAAAGCATTTGAATTCGTTTCTCTGTTTTAATAAGATCTACAATCATCATTATTGTCAAGTTAAACCATCGTTTGTGTATTATCTTCACAGCACACCACATGATTAGTCTCGAGTTACATATGAACTATGTGTACTATATGAACTCGAACTAGATTTTTTGAATCCACTTTATTTTGATTTCAAATCACATTACATTTCTAGCTCTAGCTAGATCTTCATAATCTAAACCATGTCTCATATGTATAATGTGTTTATCACATTATGTATGGTGCCCCGCCCCCTACGCCTACAAGTATTTAGATGTGAGTTGCAAACACCACACATTACCACAAATTCAAATAAAATGTGAGAATGTTCGATATATAGTATTGTTTAGATTGCTCGATATTTAGTTGTAAGCTGCAAACGCCGCACATTATCACAAATTCAAATAAAATGTGAGATTGTTTGATGTATAGTATGGTTTAGATTGTTCGGCATTTAGCTGTGAGTTGCAAACGCCATGCATTATCACATTATGGTATAACATGTGCACAACACGTGTATCACCGCTATATTCATGCATGCAATGTTTAAAACACTATGATCTCCTATTCAAATATATGAATCCGCTTTCATATCAAATTATGATCTTTGTTAGTCTCTTACACCCACACAATCCTCTAACCTTTGTAGCTACCACTAACTTTCTCTCGTGCATGCACACGCCCTCCTCGCCCTCCCCCTCCCTCGGCATTCTATCCACCGGGCACATTCATTTTTTCTTTAGGTCGTTCTCCCAGAGTCTCCACAACTCCTTTCCGACACACACCGATCGATAAACCTCTCCAGCGATGCCTGCCTACAGCATACACACACAGCTTCAATCTCCTCCTTTATGTGTCCTTGCCTCGTGTCTCTCATATGGTCAGACACACGTGTAAACTCTCGCCCCTCTTTTCATCGATCTCACAACCGCACACTCCTCCCCCTATCTAGCTAGTAGTTGGGCCTCTCGCACCACCTCCTAGCTCCATTCTCTCTGTCTATCCGTCTCGCTGGGCCTTATTTGCCTCTAACAAATGGACGTACACCGACCGATCTCTCGCTATACATATAGCCAGCTAGGTCCTTATAACTCGTTTTTACCCACACATCGATCGATCTACCTCATTAGTTGTGTCTCTCCCTTCCTCCGACAAACAACAATTGATCTACCAATCTAGTTAGGTTTGCTTACCAAACACATGGTTCCCCTTCATCATCCATGGATGCGTCCCGACAGATCTATCACGCACAGGCACACACAGAAACACATCCCCACTCTTATTGATAACATTGTAGTTCCACCCTCAGTTTGTCTAGTAGGCCTCTCCCAACATCTCCGAGAAGCAACTCCATCACCCATCCAGCACTCTACCCCTCTCCCTCCCTCTCCCTCCCTCTCTCTCTCCTCTCTCTCTCTGTCCCATCATATTTCCCGTCCTTCAGTTATGTATGGATGTCGACCGATCTCCCTCAAGACATAGCTGGGTCTCTCCTTCTCAACACATATACGAGTCGTTCTACCTCTATAGTTAGGCCTCTGCCTACCCCTCCCCCACCCCTCCCCCCACACACACCGATACATCAAGCGCTCTAGTCATGTCTCCCTGCCACACACAAACTTGACATGTGCCCTCTAACGTTCCGGTAGGCCAGTCGCCCTATATCTTTGACTTGCACACACACACACACACACACACACACAATTTCGATGGCTCTCTTCATCGATCTCGCACCCACCCACTTGATCCTCTCTTCGACTCTATCGATAGCTATGACCCCTCCCTCTCTTCTCGTGGATTGCCCGACCCTCTATGTATGATATGGATAGGCCTCCATTTCACACACATTGCATGCAAAATTTTGTTTGAGATGTCATCGACACATATTCCCACAAATAATTCATGAAATCAACCCCCCACCCCCACCCCCACCACAAAACAAAAAACACTCACGAACGCGGTTTGTATCTCTCACACACACCCACGTAGGTGGGGGACGTGCACGAAGAGAAGAGGTGCATGCACGGCGCACGTACTCCCGTCTCTTTCCCAACCACACCCGCGCGGGTACACGGTGGAGCTCATTTCTGTACGAAAAAGGCAGCCCACGTGGTAATTTGGCACGTGTACTGGTTGTCCACTTGGTGGAGGGAGGATCGTCTACCACGGGTGAACAAACAAATTGCGACTTGACGCGTTATGTTAAATTAAAAAAAGAGGCAAACCATGTGGGGCCTACCTTAGAGGCAAGGCTCTATACACTGGAGTACTTTTGATGTGTCCCGTCAACTCGCAGAATGAGGAGAAGCTTGCTTAGTACGCCGTCTCCCCCGCCCACGGGCGCGGTGGCTCGCAGGATGAGGTGAAGCTTGCTCCTCCCTCGCCCATGCGCGCGGTGGCTCGCAGGACGAGGAGAAAAATTTACTACTCCCTCCGTTTACTCCTCGTCCCTACTACCTCCGTCCTGGTTTATTGGTCCTCATTGTAATCTGTGCCAAATTTTGACCATAAATTTAACTAACAAAATGCTCATGCATGTCACAAAAAATTATATATTTGAAAACTATGTTCGAATATGAACCCAGCGTTATAATTTTTGTTAACATGCACTAACATTTTGTCAGTTAAATCTTTGGTCAAAATTTAGCACAAACTACATAGGGGACTAATAAACTAGGACGGAGGTAGTACTACCTTGGTTATAGAGATTATATCATATTGTTTGGAATATATATGTCCTTTAGTAGATTTCAATATGAACTACTAGTACATACTCCAAACACTGATGTATATAGACGTATTTTAGAGTGTACATTCACTCATTTTGCTCCGTATGTAGTAGCACTCTCCCTCGCCCCTCGACCCTCGCCCACGTGGTGGACGTGCAGCAATTCATTCGGTCTCATATAGCCAGAACGATATATACTGCACTACCATTATTGCTCGACTTCCCGAAGAGGCGAAGAGCCAATCGCAAGGTTAATATTTTGGAGATGCCAAGCGCAAGGTTATAGGAGAACGAGTAGTAGGTGCCGCGTCATTTATAAATAATTTTTTTTCTTCAGTGGCACGTACGCAATATGATAGGTTCATATGGAGAGAAAAGGAAACCGCTCCACTATATACATAGTCAGGACGGGCCAGCCTACACGGTTGCTTGCTGGGGTTGCTCTCTTCACACTCTCTCGCACAAAACGACTGTGGCCACATCTCTAACATCCGGCGGATCACGTCCGCTTGGGGAAGGGGTGGATGCTTAGTGTAGATGCGGTGGCCGTCGCCGACGGCGAAAACCCACTGTCGGCACGTCCCGATCAGGGGTCCCCGCCGTTCTCTCTCACAAAGCCGGTGAGGTTGCCTTCGTCCCTTGCTCACTGCCGCGACGTGGGTAGTTGCCGCCTCCCGCCGCCCTCCTCAAGGTTGAGCTACGTCCCTCAGGTACAACTCCCTTTACAGTCGGCTTGCACCACTGCTCCAGCTGCCCACATCACTCCCTGTGGATATTTCTCTACTTCTTTGCCCCGCACATACCTGATACCTCTACTGGCTTCTACGTACTGTATTTGTGATGAGTTTATGTCTCATCAACTAGTCCTAGTAATCTTATTCTAATCACGCTTCTTCAATTTCTTTGCCACAGGGATGCTCATCTCGATTTTGGTGAAACTGCACAAAATGAACCGATGGTCAAAAGGTTGCAAACTTCATTTATTAGGAAGCTCGAACATTGCCAGCAAATTGAAGCCTGGTCAGGGTTCACGGTTCAAGGGCTAGGGACTGCATGGATCGTTTTTTTCTTTAGCTGCCTCTGTTCCAAAATAAGTGTCAACTTTAGTAGTAGTACAACTTTGTACTAAAGTTTGCACAAAGTTGAGACACTTATTTTGGAACGGAGGGAGTACATATTTGCTATGATCTGTCAATCATTGAGATGCAATAGCATGCATGTTAGTCTCCTTTGTATTTGATGAAATGTTGCAACGGGCAACCTTGGACGCAAGATACATGTAACAGGAGCTGGAAGCTTCATAGCATTGTACAAATTTATCTCGCTGATAAATTACAGTACGTACTAGTACTATACTAGTACTTCCTCCGTTCCTAAATATAAGTCTTTGTAGAGATTTCACCATTAACCACATGCGGATGTATATAGATGCATTTTAAGTGTAGATTCATTCATTTTGTTCCGTATGTAGTTCACCTAGTGGAATCTCTACAAAGACTTATCTACTAGTAATAGCTAGCCCCCACTACTAGGAATTCTCTATCCTCTCCTTGAGCCACATCATCAAAATTGACGTAGCCGTTAGATGAAGTAAATCAGTCATAATAGCCGTCTGATCTAGACGTTGAGAGGCTCCGCACTAAGCCACATGCAAGCATGCAGAAATACCGTGGCACATGCATGTGAGTGGGTTTTAAATCACATCAACATGTCTGCATGCAAGCATGCACCGGTAGCATGCATGTAAGTGAGCTTTTAAGTCCCATTAACATGTCAAAAAGAAAAATATAATCCCATTATGCAGTAGGAGTTGGCTGATCTTTTTTCCTTACGTGGGATGATCTAAATGATGATGGGAGTTTATTTAGTTTGGCTACCACATTTGTCATGCAGTTATAGATTTTTTTTAGTTCTATGAAATCGATAATTTTGCGCAGAGAGATATACTGCTGTTCCGCGGCAATGCGCGGGGACTCATCTAGTAATATTTAGGAACGGAGGGAGTACTATGTAAAGAGTTAGGTGTCGCACGGTGATAGTGTGAGGTGGGCCATGTAATCACTGAGCCTGCGTGTTTTCACTGCTCTTGCACTCCTTCGCGGTAAGAATGGAGAAAATTGTAATCTACTACCTCCTTTCGCCGAAAGCGTGGGACATCCAGCAGTCCTACCACCTCAGTAATAAAGACCAATGAGCCATCAAATCACATAGACCCAGCATTAAGTTGGACGGACGAAGCAACCATCACTCTTGCGCCAGTGAGTGGTCGCGTCCGCTCTTCCCATGCATGAATGCGGCACCGATTCTTTGGAGCGGCACTGACCGTTTCGGGTGGGAAGCGTGTGCGGGCGATGGAGGGGCTTTGGGTGGGCCAGGCTGGTCAGGAGCGGGCGTGGCAGCTGTCTACATGTCCCTACCAGACACGCCCAGAAACAAGAGGATGCACCAACTCTCGCGGCTAAAATCGTACACTACACACCATATCTCTATAGGAGTAGGTCGATCTGTCGCACTCTCTAACACACACACATGATGTTAAACACACACACGCACACACATGCACCTTGGTCCCGTTGCACCTTCTAACATGACTTATTACACCTAGATGGAGGGAGTAGTAAGTATACGAGATACGGTGGCAGACTGACTTAAGTCGAATACAAGTGCCCAAAATTTGTGTGCATGTTATAATAAGGATTCACTTAAAATAGTACGTGGGCGAACAGAGGGATCAATTGGATAGTGTTCCTGAGCAGTAGCGAGATGTGTGAGGTAGTAAGATACACCGCTGGCGCTTTTAATTTTTCTTATTAATTTGTTTGTTTCACCCTCTGACCGGTGGGACCCAACGTACTACATGGAGAGAGGTAAGGTGACTAAGGCTGCATTATTTCTGCACCACTGTGGATAGTCTTACCACCAAAGCCACATGACACGATTATGATTGAAATCCTAATGACTCCCACACACACAAAAAAACACGGCATGCCTGTCACACGAATGCAGGAATGTATAAAAGGTTATTTTCCTCTCATTGAACATAACGGGAGGGTTGTGTAGCTGGTTAGCCTGTTCGCTCATCAAACTTGAGGTCTCGGGTTCGATAACTACACTTGAGCATAATTTTTGCCAGGAGGATTTTTGACTGGTCAAAATGTTTTCTATGGTTTGCACACTTCACACTCTCTCTCCAGTATATATATACACGCTGGAGCCTCAGCGCTTGTAATTGCTCTCTTCACACTCTCTCGCCCTCTCCAGATCTAAACAAGACTTCATTGGCCTCTCTCTCCCCTTACTGCTGCTCAAAGAGCCGGCAGGATCCGTCCACCGGGAAGGGAAGGAGGCTTAACGCTGTCACCGTCGGCGGGGGAGGGAATCCACTACCGGTGCTGCTGTTCACTTTCCACCCAGCGGCGGCGGGGGAGGTCCTTCGACCCCTTCTTCTTCGCCGCCGTCCCGTCGCCCACCGAACCACGCCCCAAGAACCTTAAGGTATATTTTACTTACTCCACATGCATTGCTCTAGCTGCATGTATACCATGAATCTAGGATGTGGTTCAAAGAGGAAAGGAGTGAGGGAAAGTAGTGGGAAAAGTTGTATATAGCATGAATCTAGGACGTGGTTCAAAGAGGAAATGAAGGGGGAAAGTTGTATAGCATGAATCTAGGACGTGGTTCAAAGAGGAAAGGAATGGGGGAAAGTTGTGGGGAAAGTTGTATCGCATAAATCTAGGACGTGGTTCAAAGAGGAAAGGAAGGGGCAAAAGTACTAGTTCAAAAAGGAAAGGAAGGGACAAGGCTGTAGAGTTTGAGCCGGACTAGATTTGCTGCGCTCACATAGGGAAAGGTGTCTAAAGATAACAAAACTGGCACCAACACAAATATGCTCCTTGGTTGTTTGTTGTTTATTGCAACAGACTGTGCATGCCCACAATACATCGGTAGATGCACATGGTGTTGGTGCGTCCACTGTCCCGTGCAACTCATTAGCTGTTGTTAACCTAAGGCCCTGTTTGGTTAAAAACTCCCTAGTCCATACATGCTTGGTTCCAGGGGCAACTGTTATTAAATGACATGATAAAAGACCATGTTACCCCTAGTAATGAACTAATAGAGACAAGGTGTGATGCGTGGCAGGGGCAACTGTTGGAAAAAGTCCCAAAAAGACTCCCTCAGGGTCTTCTTTCTTTAGTCCCAAATGCCCACTTTTAGTCCCGAAAAGTCCCTCCTGTTGGTTTAGATGTGACTGACACGGAGTTTTTTAGTCCCTAGACCAAAATGTCCCTATAAACAAACACCCTCTAATAATGCCCCTGGAAAATTGATGCAATGCCATAGTTAAAAGGAAATTACATGTTTAACGAATTTTATTGTTAATATAATCTCTATGTTAATATTAATCAATGCCACCGTTTGAGAAATGCTACTGTCTTGCTTTCTTTCCCATTTAGATAAGCTAGATGCTTCTTTTTGTTGGCTTCTGTGTCATCCACCGTTATTGACCACTAATTGTTTCCTTTGCACCTCTGTGTAAACAGGGTTATCTAGTTCACCTCGTTGCCATTGTGACCTTTTGTTGCACTGCACAAAACACTTTTGGTTTAAGAGTGTTTTGTGCAGTTCAACCAAAATTGTCACACCGACAATGTTGCTTGATTGCTTGATCTTAGTGGAACTGCACAATAGGAGATCTTACTTCCTATCCGTTAAGGCGAATTTGGTTCAGATCTTCTTCTTGTAAGTTGTTTGAATTCCGCATCATGAGAGGTCAGTACTAGCCTTCTTTCACATGATTCTGCAGTGTGCTTTCATATGTTGTGCTACTTGTACGATAATGTTGCTTGATTTTAGTGAACTGCACAAATGGAGACAAGACTTCCAATCTGTATGTGCACCGTAATATCCCATTGAGGTAAGATAAGGATATTTCACAACTGCTGGCCTGTATTTTGCCACTTTCATCAGAAAATTAAGTTTAGTACTATACTTGTGCTCCCTAATTGACATGCCAAATCTTACATTGAAGGCGAAGCTTGTCTGTTATTGAACCAAGTGATGAAGGGGAAGAACAAGCGGAAGAAAAACAAAAATCAACTCCCGGTGCTGTAATGAAGCACTGGAACTGTGATGACACAAGTAATGATATAGTTTTGCATCTTAATTTATTGCTATGGCTGGAACGAGCAATTGTTTTGCCACTGATTTGATGCCATACGTAATTATCTCTACTTGTGCAAATAGGGATCTTCTTTGAAGATACCATATATTTTAGTGGAACTGCACAAAAAGATGTCAGAAACATTAAACTAATCGAGGAGTATATAGTAAGCATGGCCACCATAGTAGATAGCAATAGATGGTTCCGGAGAAGTGATTGATCTGTATGCTCTACACAATAAGCCTCCTGACAAAGGTTGGTACTCGCCCACTAATTCATCCATATGATTGAGCTACGTCATCTCTATTGGTGTTGTGCTACTGTTTAGATACTGTCATGAAAAAGTGATATTGTCCTTGAGTAGTGTTTCATCTGTGTTGTTTTATATATTTCCTTTCCTTTTTTCGAGCAAATAGGGATGCTAGCATTTAGTTGTCCTATTGTCTTTGCACAATAGGATCATCTTCCTCTGAAGAAGAATATGGAGTACGTGAAGTGACTAGTTCCGATTATGCCAGGATGAAGAAGCCCTGTCTATCTTCTCATCAGAAGGAGCAGTTGAAGGATGGTTACATTACTCCCCACAAGACCAAACTAACTTCAGCTCCGAAGGACTGACAAATCTCCATTTTTTGCTGTGATGCGCGAGTACAATGTTGTTCTAGGATTCTCATCAGAAGGAGCAGTTGAAGGATGGTTACATTACTCCCCACAAGACCAAACTAACTTCAACTGAGAAGGACTGACAAATCTCCATTTTTTTGCTGTGATGCGCGAGTACAATGTTGTCTAGGATTCTTTCTGGTGAGTTCCATTTTTCTAAAAGTGTGCTCTACATGGACCATGTAGGTGCCTGTTTAAACTGTCAATTCATAGTACATTTTGCTTTATACTAATCACTTTTTTTGTATTTGTGCAAACAGGTGTGATCAGCTTGATTTCAATGGGAACTGCACAAAATGTTCATGAATACATCAAATCATTCATTTCCACCACAAGAAAGGAGGTGCCGATGAGTTCAAGGCGTTGCAACATATAAGGGCGAAATCATACAAGCTACGCGTGAATTTGGTTGATTTTGGTGGAACTGCACAAAAAGAACAGTTTGTTTATTTAGCACAAGGTGCCATGTCAATGTCCAAACTGATGGCAAACCCTTCCCATTCCACAATCGTAGGCATTTGATATTTTGGAATGGGACAACGTTGTCAAATTTTTCTCATTGATTTTAAGACATGTGTTTGATATTTTCGAATGGGACGCCCTTGCTGTCAGCAGCGTCGATCAATTTTTTTCTTTATTCTTTAGTTGTGAAGTAAATATTGCCTCTAACATGTGAGTCACTGAGATGCATAATCATTGATTGTTTTGAATGTTCTCTATGAATTGCCAGCCCTGTGTGTTTGATTACAATGTACAGAAACGCTAAAAAGCTGCTCAAACTCTTTGTACTCCTTCTGTTCCTTTTTACTTCGCACATTGTGAAAGTGCATACTTTTTTGTATAAGATTGGTCAAAGTAGAGATACTTTGACTGCAGACAAAACTTGTATATTAAGGACCGGAGGGAGTACATGTGAAACTGCGGCAAACGAGGTGATCACCCTAGGAATAAAGCTAGTACGTATTGGTTTGCATGTTCATCCAATGCCAGTGATACAGGAATTCGAACTAATCGAAATAAATTCATTCATACATGGTCGGATTTCATATAAACATGTCGGATTTAATTACATTTCATACATCCTTCAACTAAAAAGGGGTGTTTGTGGCCGCATGCATCTCCCAGATGCAGAGGCCAGGGGTCATCCTCCTTTTCTAAAAAAACTAAAAAGGGGTGCGCTGGAGGTATAATTAATTAACCGAAGCTACCCACCTGTGTCCCCCTGAGCCGAACAGAAGCTTTAGTGACTTAACTGCAGGTGCAGGTGCGTAACTGACATGTGGCCTATTGGGCCCATGTAGCAGTCAGCCAATTGCACCAGCAGTTAAGTAGAAGCAGCATTCTTCTCCAGCGCATCTCTCCGACTCCACGTCGCCGCTAAGAAGCTAACCGGCCGTCAATGGTCAACCCGCCTAGCTTGGCTTCAACCGGAGGGTAGCAGCGGTGGCCTTACTTGGACCCGAGCGGCGGAGACCTACCGTGTTCTACTCTTCCTCGTTTTCTGTGTGGCGCGGCCTTGTTGGCAGCGGGGCGGGGCCTCGGCGGAGCCGGTGATGTCCTCTGTCTCGTTGTTGGTGGGGCGGGGCCTCGGCGGAGCCGGCGGTGTCCTCTGCCTTGTTGTTGGCGCCGCGGGGCCTCGGCGGAGCAGGGCGTCATCGACGCCAGCGGAACGGGGACTCGTCGGAGCCGGCATTATCCTCTGCCTCGTCCTCGGTCTCGCCAAATAGTGCCTCGCCCGCTTCATCGCCCTCTTTGCTAGCCTCTTTGTAGGCGGCCGCAGCCTCCGCCACCCGCATGCGGTACCGCCAGCGCTCGAGGCGGCCCTTGCGGGCGGAGCGGTACGAGTTGAGCAGCGCCTCCTGCTCCGCCCGCTCCGTGGCGATCTGCTCCTCCGCCTGCAAGTGCTCCTGGAGGAGATGGTGGTTGTAGGCGGCGTCGGCCTGCGCCTCCCGGAACTGCTCCTCACACATCTGCCTCACCCTGTCCATATATTGGGCACGGGCCTCGCCGATGGTCATAGTGCAATGCACCGGCGAGGATGGCGTGGAGGAGGGGGTTGGCGCCGGATCATCGACTACCATGTTCTCCATTGGGACGTCGTCGTCCTCCGGCTGTCTCCCGGCCAGCCGTTTGGCAGCAATGGCTGCCATCTCCTTGTGGTCTGTCGTCCGCCCGTCCCGAAGAGCGCCGAAGTGCGAGGAAGCCATGGTAGGCAGTAGTGGTGTGGACAGGAGAAAGGGAACAGATGCGGATGACTGCGGCTATGGCCGGCGCAGCAGTTTATATAGCAATGGTGGGCGGGCGGAGGGACGGACGTGTGGCACCGGAGTAGCCGCCTCGGCAATCGCGTATCATTAATGTGTGCGGCAGATGGACAGACGGACGGCACTTGTGTCGTTTGAAGGCGGGGCAATCGCCTGCACCGGGAAGCGGGGTGGCTGGCGCTGACTGTTTCAGGCGGAAAGCACGCGCGAGCATGGAGATGACTTTACTTGGATAGGATGACAATGGGGACCCACCAGGTCCATAGCCTCACGTACGCAAGTGCCTCCTTATTTTATATATATATATATATATATATATATATATATATTTCGGTTCCTCCTGGTTTCCTGACATCACGGTTCCACGCCATTGTCAACCTATGTACTCCCTCCTTTCCGGTTTATAGGGCTTATCTCAAAATTTTAGTTTTTTCCATTTTATAAGGCTCAATTTGGTTGTTTTCCATCACATGTTCAGATTCCAAGGTGCATTAAATCATTGCATGCAAGTATTAAGAGAAAATTGAGCAATGCATGTACTTTATGCATGCATGCATTGCAATTAATGCATTGATAAACATAATTTTTTAAGGATAACAAGAGCATTAATTAGGTGCTTTTGCAAAACTACAAAAAGTATTCCACCACTCTCCATCTACCTTGATTGGTGAGATTTTTGAATTGAGCATTATAAACCAGAAAGGAGGGAGTAGTCAATAAACGAGAGAATTGCACAAGAAGCGGCCGATAGCTGGGACCAAGCAGCTCGAGCAGTATTTGTGTTTTTGAGGTGTGAGCACTTCAGAGTTTTTCGATGTTTACCCCAGATATTATTTTTTCTCCTCTGAACAACAACGAAAACATCGCTGTAGGTATTAACTGGGCGGGCTGTGGCCCGTCTAGCCTAGGCCAGATATCCAGCCTAGATATTAATTTTTTTCAAGCTGAAAATGGCTAGCCTAGCTATACTTTTTTTTGAGGAATACCCAGGCAAGGTCAAGTTGTTATTCTCCGCCCCGCTGGGCTGCAAATCTTTCCTAGGAGGGATGCATTAGGCTTAACAAGAAAATGGGCTTCAAGAAATAATAAATGGGATGTAATTATAAAAACTGGGTAGTAACTATAAAAAAATGCACCAAACAGTGATTACTTTATAAAATATTATTTTTGGAATATTGAAAATTTTAATTTCATTAATTGTTGCGAGCGCAATGTTTCGTTGGATTTTTACGTAATATAAATTTATATTTAAATTATATTTAATCTGACTAGAAATTTCGGGATAAAAATATTCGGATCACATCAAAATGTGGGAAATTTTATTGAATTCTGTTTTGAACGGTTGGTTGAAATGGGCTGTACTTTTAACAAACTGTAAATGGGCTGTAGTAAATTCCATTAGAATTAAAAAATGGGCTACATGTTCTTACAAATCTCAAATGGGCTATAAGTTCTCTGCCACACACTTCTGGCCTTACTAAGTTGACGCGTCCCCTAAAAAAATAGAGTTCACACGTTTGCAAGACTTTGTCAACTTATAGTCAACACATGGTTCTAGCAGCAGTGGCCATTGGATGTCCATCCACCGGATGCCGTGCTTCTTCTTCAATCTCGGATATTCTAGCTTCACCCGCCCAAAAAATGATTCCTCCCCCTGACATCTGGGGCGCACCGTTTCGGAAGCTGACCTGTGGGCCTACTAAGTTGACATACCAAGGGCTTTGTCGACTTAGTCAATATAAACGATTCTAGCTGCAGTGACCGTATGATGTCCATCCAATGGCCGTCATGCTTCTTCAACCTCGGATCTTATTGCTCCAGCCGCCCAAAGCAGCGCCGGTCATGCCACCTGCTCCCGCCTCCCGTGGCCGGCTGTGCTGCCGCGGAGGCCTCACCGCCCCTACTACTCCCACCGCTGGCCAGGCCATCCCTCCACTCACCCACACCCCCTGTTATTCTACGGCGACGGCAGCGCAGCCAAACCAGTGAACCCTCATACCCCTCTCCGCGTGTGCATCCACTGTCGCGTCTTCCCCGGCTCCGCGTCATCCCCTTCCTAGGCCTCGCCGTCGTCCACTGCTGTGGTGCTCTCAGCGCGGTGTGGTCAACATGGTCAAGGAACGACTTCCATCGAACGTGGACTGTACGTGGAGAGGCTGACAGCTGGGTCCACGGCAGCCGCAAGGAAGTGCCTCCTTATTACGTGCAAAATAATTATTCCTCCACCTGACAGCATGGACCCACCGGACGGGCCACCGTATTTCGCAAAAAAATGATTCTCCCCCTCACTGCTAGGACCCACGAGCTACATCTTTGCACGCAAGGAAGTGCGTCCGGGAAAAAAACGATTCGCACCCCTGACTGCTGGGACCCACCAGCTACATCTTCGCACGCAAGGAAGTGCGTCCGGAAAAAAAGATTCGCCCCCCGACTGCCGGGACCCACCAGCTACACCTTCGCACGCAAGGAAGTGCGTCCGGGCAAAAAAATGATTTGCCCCCCTGACTGCTGGGACCCAGCAGCTACGCCTTCGCACGCAAGGAAGTGCGTCCGAGCAAAAAAAGTGATTCACCCCCCTGACTGCTGGGACCCATCAGCTACACCTTCGCACACAAGGAAGTGCGTCTGGGCAAAAAAAACAAAAACAAAACGATTCGCCCCCCTGACTGCTCGGACCCACCAGCTACATCTTCACAGGCAAGGAAGTGCCTGACAGTCGGGACCCACCTGCTCAAAGCGTACGTAGCGTTGTCATCCTGGTCGCGAACGTGTACGTACATACTGGTCGATGTAGAGGCGCGCACGTGTCGTAGTAGAGGCACACACGTGTCGTAGTGGAGGCGCGCACGTAGCATGTACACGTACATACAGCGGCCAGGGTGCAAGAAAGAAAATACGGCCACGTATGTGTACATATGGGCGGGGTCTCGAATGCTTAGTCGCGCATACGTACGGTGAGGGCTCGTGTTCATGGGGAGGCAACGGAATGTGTTGTGTTCATGGGGAGGCAACGGAATGTGTCGTGTTCATCGGGAGGCAACAGAATGCGTCGTGTTCATCGGGAGGCAACGGAATGCGTGGGAGCCAACCGGCTTGGACGAAACAGACGATGGAAGCGAGGCCTGGCGTACCGCAGAACAGAGGAAACGGCCTTGTGTTCGACCGTCCATGTTCGGAACGGGGTCCTGTTGATCGGGAGGGGTGTGGCGTACCGCAAAACGGAGGAAACGGACCTCCTACGGTCGAAACGGGGGTCCTGTTGATCGGGAGGGGTGTGGCTGTTGGAAATATGCCCTAGAGGCAATAATAAAAGGATTATTATTATATTTCCTTGTTCATGATAATTGTCTTTTATTCATGCTATAATTATATTATCCGGAAATCGTAATACACTTGTGAATACATAGACCACAATATGTCCCTAGTGAGCCTCTAGTTGACTAGCTCGTTGATCAACAGATAGTCATGGTTTCCTGACTATGGACATTGGATGTCATTGATAATGGGATCACATCATTAGGAGAATGATGTGATGGACAAGACCCAATCCTAAGCATAGCACAAAGATCGTGTAGTTCGTTTGCTAGAGCTTTTCCAATGTCAAGTATCTTTTCCTTAGACCATGAGATCGTGTAACTCCCGGATACCGTAGGAGTTCTTTGGGTGTACCAAACGTCACAACGTAACTGGGTGACTATAAAGGTGCACTACAGGTATCTCCGAACGTGTCTGTTGGGTTGACACGGATCGAGACTGGGATTTGTCACTCCGTATAACGGAGAGGTATCTCTGGGCCCACTCGGTAATGCATCATCATAATGAGCTCTAAGTGACCAAGTGTCTGGTCACGGGATCATGCATTACGGTACGAATAAAGTGACTTCCCGGTAACGAGATTGAATGAGGTATTGGGATACCGACGATCGAATCTCGGCCAAGTAACGTACCGATTGACAAAGGGAATTGTATACGGGGTTGCTTGAATCCTCGACATCGTGGTTCATCCGATGAGATCATCGAGGAGCATGTCGGAGCCAACATGGGTATCCAAATCCCGCTGTTGGTTATTAACCGGAGAGCATTCTCGGTCATGTCTGCCTGTCTCCCGAACCCGTAGGGTCTACACACTTAAGGTTCAGTGACGCTAGGGTTGTGAAGATATTAGTATGCAGCAAACCGAAAGTTGTTCGGAGTCCCGGATGAGATCTCGGATGTCACGAGGAGTTCCGGAATGGTCCGGAGGTAAAGAATTATATATGGGAAGTCAAGTTTCGGCCATCGGGAAAGTTTCGGGGTTCACCGGTATTGTACCGGGACCACCGGAAGGTTCCCGGGGGTCCATCGGGTGGGGCCACCCATCCTGGAGGGCCCCATGGGCTGAAGTGGGAGGGGAACCAGCCCTGGTGGGCTGGTGCGCCCCCCCCTGGGCCCCCCTCTGTGCCTAGGGTTGGGAACCCTAGGGGAGGGGGCACCTCCACTTGCCTTGGGGGGCAAGTTTCCCCCCTTGGCCGGCGCCCCCCCTAGGAGATCCCATCTCCTAGGGCCGGCGCCCCCCCTTGGGGTCCCTATATAAAGAGGGGGGTGGGAGGGCAGCCGCACCCTGACACCTGGTGCCTCCCTTCCCCCCTTGCTACAGCTCTTCATCCCATAGTCGCTTGGCGAAGCCCTGCCGGAACCCTGCTGCATCCACCACCACGCCGTCGTGCTGCTGGATCTTCATCAACCTCTCCTTCCCCCTTGCTGGATCAAGAAGGAGGAGACGTCACGCTGACCGTACGTATGTTGAACGTGGAGGTGTCATCCGTTCGGCGCTAGGATCTCCGGTGATTTGGATCACGATGAGTACAACTCCCTCAACCCCGTTCTCTTGAATGCTTCCGCTCACGATCTACAAGGATATGTAGATGCACTCCTCTCTCTAGTTGCTAGATGAACTCATAGATTGATCTTGGTGAACGTAGGAAATTTTTTATTTTACGCAACGTTCTCCAACAGTGGCATCATGAGCTAGGTCTATGAGTAGAACACAAATCTGTTGTGGGCATAGATGTTGTCAACTTTCTTGCCACTACTAGTCTTATTTTGCTTCAGCAGTATTGTGGGATGAAGTGGCCCGGACCGACCTTACACGTACGCTTAAGTGAGACAGGTTCCACCGACTGACATGCACTAGTTGCATAAGGTGGCTAGCGGGTGTCTGTCTCTCCCACTTTAGTTGGAGCAGATTCGATGAAAAGGGTCCTTATGAAGGGTAAATAGAAGTTGACAAATCACATTGTGGTTATTCGTAGGTAAGAAAACGTTCTTGCTAGAACCCCATTGCAGCCACGTAAAAGATGCAACAACAATTAGAGGACGTCTAACTTGTTTTTGCAGCAATTGCTTTGTGATGTGATATGGCCAAAAGTTGTGATGAATGATGAATGATATATTGTGATGTATGAGATCATGTTCTTGTAATAGGAATCACGACTTGCATGTCGATGAGTATGACAACTGGCAGGAGCCATAGGAGTTGTCTTAATTATTGTATGACCTGCGTGTCAATGATTTAACGCCATGTAATTACTTTACTTTATTGGTAAACCGTTAGCCATAGTAGTAGAAGTAATAGTTGGCGAGTAACTTCATGGAGACACGATGATGGAGATCATGGTTTCATGCCGGTGACGAAGACGATCATGGAGCCCCAAAGATGGAGATCAAAGGAGCTATATGATATTGGCCATATCATGTCACTACTATTTAATTGCAAGTGATGTTTATTATGTTTATGCATCTTGTTTACTTAGAACAGCGGTAGTAAATAAGATGATCCCTCATAATAATTTCAAGAAAGTGTTCCCCCTAACTGTGCGCCGTTGCAAAAGTTCGTCGTTTCGAAGCACCACGTGATGATCGGGTGTGATAGATTCCTACGTTCACATACAACAGGTGTAAGGCAGTTTCACACATGCAAAAACACTTAGGTTAACTTGACGAGCCTAGCATGTACAGACATGGCCTCGGAACACAGAGACCGAAAGGTCGAACATGAGTCGTATGGAAGATACGATCAACATGGAGATGTTCACCGATGATGACTAGTCCGTCTCACGTGATGATCGGACACGGCCTAGTCGACTCGGATCATGTAACACTTAGATGACTAGAGGGATGTCAAATCTGAGTGGGAGTTCATTAAATAATTTGATTAGATGAACTTAATTATCATGAACTTAGTCTAAAATCTTTGCAAAATATGTCCTGTAGATCAAATGGCCAACGCTCATGTCAACATGAACTTCAAGGCGTTCCTAGAGAAAACCAAGCTGAAAGATGATGGCAGCAACTATACGGACTGGGCCCGGAACCTGAGGATCGTCCTCATTGCTGCCAAGAAAGCATATGTCCTAGAAGGACCGCTAGGTGAAGCACCCATCCCAGAGAACCAAGATGTTATGAACGCTTGGCAGTCACGTGTTGATGATTACTCCCTCGTTCAGTGCGGCATGCTTTACAGCTTAGAACCGGGGCTCCAAAAGCGTTTTGAGCAACACGGAGCATATGAGATGTTCGAGGAGCTGAAAATGGTTTTCCAAGCTCATGCCCGGGTCGAGAGATATGAAGTCTCCGACAAGTTCTGTAGTTGTAAGATGGAGGAAAATAGTTCTGTCAGTGAGCACATACTCAAAATGTCTGGGTTGCACAACCGCCTGTCCCAGCTGGACATTAACCTCCCGAACGAGGCGGTCATTGACAGAATCCTTCAGTCGCTCCCACCGAGCTACAAGAGCTTTGTGATGAACTACAATATGCAGGGGATGGTGAAAACTATTCCTGAAGTATTTTCAATGCTAAAGTCAGCAGAGGTAGAAATCAAGAAAGAACATCAAGTGTTGATGGTCAATAAAACCAGCAAGTTCAAGAAGGGCAAGGGTAAGAAGAATTTCAAGAAGGACGGCAAAGATGTTGCCGCGCCCAGTAAGCCAGTTGCCGAGAAGAAGTCAAAGAATGGACCCAAGCCTGAGACTGAGTGCTTTTATTGCAAAGGGAAGGGTCACTGGAAGCGGAACTGCCCCAAATACTTAGCGGACAAGAAGGCCGGCAACACTCAAGGTATATGTGATATACATGTAATTGATGTGTACCTTACTAGCACTCGTAGTAACTCCTGGGTATTTGATACCGGTGCCGTTGCTCATATTTGTAACTCACAGCAGGAGCTGTGGAATAAGCCGAGACTAGCGAAGGACGAGGTGACGATGCGCGTCGGGAATGGTTCCAAGGTCGATGTGATCGCCGTCGGCACGCTACCTCTACATTTACCCACGGGATTAGTTTTAAACCTCAATAATTGTTATTTAGTTCCAAGTTTGAGCATGAACATTGTATCTGGATCTCGTTTAATATGAGATGGCTACTCATTTAAATCTGAGAATAATGGTTGTTCTATTTATATGAGAGATATGTTTTATAGTCATGCCCCAATGGTCAACGGTTTATTCTTAATGAATCTCGAACATAATGTTACACATATTCATAGTGTGAATACCAAAAGATGTAAAGTTGATGACGATAGTCCCACATACTTGTGGCACTGCCGCCTTGGTCACATTGGTGTCAAGCGCATGAAGAAGCTCCATGCAGATGGACTTTTAGAGTCTCTCAATTATGAATCATTTGACACATGCGGACCATGCCTCATGGGCGAAATGACCAAGACTCCATTCTCCGGAACAATGGAGCGAGCAAGCAACTTATTGGAAATCATACATACTGATGTGTGTGGTCCAATGAGCGTCGAGGCTCGCGGAGGATATCATTATGTTCTCACTCTCACTGATGACTTAAGTAGATATGGGTATGTCTACTTGATGAAACACAAGTCTGAGACCTTTGAAAAGTTCAAGGAATTTCAGAATGAAGTAGAGAATCAACGTGACCAAAAGATAAAATTCTTATGATCAGATCGTGGAGGAGAATATTTAAGTCACGAATTTGGTACGCACTTAAGAAAATGTGGAATCGTTTCACAACTCACGCCACCTGGAACACCTCAGCGTAACGGTGTGTCCGAACGTCGTAATCGCACTCTATTGGATATGGTGCGATCTATGATGTCTCTTACCGATTTACCGCTATCATTTTGGGGATACGCTCTAGAGACAGCTACATTCACTTTAAATAGGGCTCCGTGTAAATCCGTTGAGACGACACCGTATGAATTATGGTTTGGGAAGAAACCTAAGCTGTCGTTTCTAAAAGTTTGGGGATGTGATGCTTATGTCAAGAAACTTCAACCTGAAAAGCTCGAACCCAAGTCGGAAAAATACATCTTCATAGGATACCCTAAGAAAACCATTGGGTATACCTTCTACCTTAGATCCGAAGGCAAGATCTTTGTTGCCAAGAACGGATCCTTTCTGGAAAAAGAGTTTCTCTCGAAAGGAGTAAGTGGGAGGAAAGTAGAACTCGATGAAGTACTACCTCTTGAATCGGAAAGTAGTGCAGCTCAGGAAAATGTTCCTGTGGTGCGTACACCGACTGGAGGGGAAATTAATGATGATGATCAAGGTACTGCGGATCAAGTTGCTACTAAACTTCGTAGGTCCACAAGGACACGTTCCACACCAGAGTGGTATGGCAACCCTATCCTGGAAATCATGTTGTTAGACAACAGTGAACCTTCGAACTATGAAGAAGCGATGGCGGGCCCAGATTCCAACAAATGGCTTGAAGCCATGCAATACGAGATAGAATCCATGTATGAAAACAAAGTATGGACTTTGACAGACTTCTCAATGATCGGCGAGCGATAGAAAACAAATGGATCTTTAAGAAGAAGACGGACGCGGATGGTAATATTACCATCTATAAAGCTCAACTTGTCGCTAAGGGTTATCGGCAAGTTCAAGGGGTTGACTACGATGAGACTTTCTCTCCCGTAGCGAAGCTAAAGTCCGTCCGAATCATGTTAGCAATTGCCGCATATTATGATTATGAGATATGGCAGATGGATGTCAAAATGGCATTCCTTAACGACTATCTTAAGGAAGAGCTGTATATGATGCAGTCGGAAGGTTTTGTCGATCCTAAGAATGCTAACAAGGTATGCAAGCTCCAGCGATCCATTTATGGGCTGGTGCAAGCATCTCGGAGTTGGAACATTCGCTTTAATGATATGATCAAAGTGTTTGGGTTTATTCAGACTCATGGAGAAGCCTGCGTTTACAAGAAAGTGAGTGGGAGCTCTGTAGCATTTCTCATATTATATGTAGATGACATACTTTTGATGGGAAATGATATAGAACTTTTGGACAGCATTAAGGCCTACTTGAATAAGTATTTTTCAATGAACGACCTTGGAGAAGCTGCTTACATATTAGGCATCAAGATCTATAGGGATAGATCGAGACGCCTCATAGGTCTTTCACAAAGCACATACCTTGATAAGATATTGAAGAAGTTCAAAATGGATCAGTCCAAGAAAGGGTTCTTGCCTGTGTTGCAAGGTGTGAGATTGAGCTCGGCTCAATGCCCGACCACGGCAGAAGATAAAGAAGAGATGAGTGTCATCCCCTATGCCTCAGCCATAGGATCTATTATGTATGAGATGATGTGTACCAGACCTGATGTAAACCTTGCCGTAAGTTTGGTAGGAAGGTACCAAAGTAATCCCGACAAGGAACACTGGACAGCGGTCAAGAATATCCTTAAGTACCTGAAAAGGACAAAGGACATGTTTCCCGTTTATGGAGGTGACGAAGAGCTCGTCGTGAAGGGTTACGTCGACGCTAGCTTTGATACAGATCTGGATGACTCTAAGTCACAAACCGGATATGTGTATATGTTGAATCATGGAGCAGTAAGCCGGTGCAGTTGCAAGCAGAGCGTCGTGGCAGGATCTACATATGATGTGGAATACATGGCAGCCTTGGAGGCAGAACATGAGGCAATATGGATGAACGAGTTCATCACCGACCTAGGAGTCATACCCAATGCGTCGGGGCCAATCACTCTCTTCTGTAACAACACTGGAGCTATTGCCCTTGCCAAGGAGCCCAAGTTTCACAAGAAGACCAGGCACATCAAGCGTCGTTTCAACTCCATCCGTGAAAATTTTCAAGATGGAGACATAGATATTTGCAAAGTACATACAGATCTGAATGTCGCAGATCCGTTGACTAAACCTCTTCCGCGAGCAAAACATGATCAACACCAGAACTCTATGGGTGCTCGATTCATCACAATGTAACTAGATTATTGACTCTAGTGCAAGTGGGAGACTGTTGGAAATATGCCCTAGAGGCAATAATAAAAGGATTATTATTATATTTCCTTGTTCATGATAATTGTCTTTTATTCATGCTATAACTGTATTATCCGGAAATCGTAATACACGTGTGAATACATAGACCACAATATGCCCCTAGTGAGCCTCTAGTTACTAGCTCATTGATCAACAGATAGTTATGGTTTCCTGACTATGGACATTGGATGTCATTGATAACGGGATCAGATCATTAGGAGAATGATGTGATGGACAAGACCCAATCCTAAGCATAGCACAAAGATCGTGTAGTTCGTTTGCTAGAGCTTTTCCAATGTCAAGTATCTTTTCCTTAGACCATGAGATCATGTAACTCCCGGATACCGTAGGAGTGCTTTGGGTGTACCAAACGTCACAACGTAACTGGGTAACTATAAAGGTGCACTACAGGTATCTCTGAAAGTGTCTGTTGGGTTGACACGAATCGAGACTAGGATTTGTCACTCCGTATGACGGAGAGGTATCTTTGGGCCCACTCAGTAATGCATCATCATAATGAGGTCTAAGTGACCAAGTGTCTGGTCACGGGATCATGCATTACGGTACGAGTAAAGTGACTTGCCGGTAACGAGATTGAACAAGGTATTGGGATACCGACGATCGAATCTCGGGCAAGTAACGTACCGATTGACAAAGGGAATTGTATACGGGGTTGCTTGAATCCTCAACATCGTGGTTCATCCGATGAGATCATCGAGGAGCATGTGTGATCCAATATGGGTATCCAGATCCCGCTGTTGGTTATTGACCGGAGAGCATTCTCGGCCATGTCTGCCTGTCTCCCGAACCCGTAGGGTCTACACACTTAAGGTTCGGTGACGCTAGGGTTGTAAAGATATTAGTATGTAGCAAACCGAAAGTTGTTTGGAGTCCCAGATGAGATCCCAGACGTCACGAGGAGTTCCGGAATGGTCCGGAGGTAAAGAATTATATATGGGAAGTCGAGTTTCGGCCATCGGGAAAGTTTCGGGGTTCACCGGTATTGTACCGGGACCACCGGAAGGTTCCCGGGGGTCCACCGGGTGGGGCCAACCATCCCGGAGGGCCCCATGGGCTGAAGTGGGAGGGGAACCAGCCCCTGGTGGGCTGGTGCGCCCCCCCCCTGGGCCCCCCTCTACGCCTAGGGTTGGGAACCGTAGGGGAGGGGGCACCTCCACTTGCCTTGGGGGGCAAGTTTCCCCCATTGGCCGCCGCCCCCCCTAGGAGATCCCATCTCCTAGGGACGGAGCCCCCCCTTGGGGTCCCTATATAAAGAGGGGGGGTGGGAGGGCAGCCGCACCCTGACACCTGGCACCTCCCTTCCCCCCTTGCTACACCTCTTCCTCCCGTAGTCGCTTGGCGAAGCCCTGCCGGAACCCTGTTGCATCCACCACCACGCAGTTGCGCTGCTGGATCTTCATCAACCTCTCCTTCCCCCTTGCTAGATCAAGAAGGAGGAGACGTCACGCTGACCATATGTGTGTTGAACGCGGAGGTGCCGTCCGTTCGGCGCTAGGATCTCCGGTGATTTGGATCACGACGAGTACGACTCCCTCAACCCCGTTCTCTTGAACGCTTCCGCTCGCGATCTACAAGGGCATGTAGATGCACTCCTCTCTCTTGTTTCTAGATGAACTCATAAATTGATCTTGGTGAACGTAGGAAATTTTTTATTTTATGCAACGTTCTCCAACAGCGGCGTACCGCAAAACGGAGGAAACGGACCTCCTACGGTCGAAACGGGGGTCCTGTTCATCGGGAGGGGTGTGGCGTACCGCAAAACGGAGGAAACAGACCTCCTACGATCGAAACGGGGTCCTGTTGATCGGGAGGGGTGTGGCATACCGCAAAACGGACGAAATGGACCTCCTATGGTCGAAACGGGGGTCCTGATCATCGGGAGGGGTGTGGCGTACCGCAAAACGGGACTCCACGGGATACTGTTCATCTCCACCGTCGACCTCTTCCAGCCTCCACGGGCTACCGTCGACCTCCTCCAGCCTCCACGGGCTCCTGTTCATCCAGCCTCCACCGCGCGCTACTCCACCGGCTACTGTTCAACCACCCCTCCACCGTCTACTGTTCATCCAGCCCTCCACCAT